>NW_012120821.1:7008829-7066106 GCF_000951035.1 Colobus angolensis palliatus
CAGGGGGAGATGCGCTCTTATTTTTTGAATTCCCAGCTTTTCTGCCCTGCTTTTTCCCCATCTTTGTGGTTTAATCTGCCTCTGGTCTTTGATGATGGTGACGTACTGATGGGGTTTTGGTATAGGTGTCCTTTCTGTTTGATAGTTTTCCTTCTGACAGTCAGGACCACCAGCTGCAGGTCTGTTGGAGATTACTTGAGGTCCACTCCGGACCCTGTTTGCCTGGGTATCAGCAGCAGAGGTTACAGAAGATAGAATATTGCTGAACAGCGAGTGTACCTGTCTGATTCTTACTTTGGGACCTTCCTCTTGGGGGTGTACTCCACCCTGTGAGGTGTGGGGTGTCAGACTGACCCTGGGGGGGATGTCTCCCAGTTAGGCTACTCAGGGGTCAGGGACCCACTTGAGCAGGCAGTCTGTCCCTTCTCAGATATCAGCAGCAGAGGTTGCAGAAGATAGAATATTGCTGAACAGCGAGTGTACCTGTCTGATTCTTACTTTGGAAGCTTCTTCTTGGGGGTGTACTCCACCCTGTGAGGTGTGGGGTGTCAGACTGCCCCTAGTGGGGGATGTCTCCCAGTTAGGCTACTCAGGGGTCAGGGACCCACTTGAGCAGGCAGTCTGTCCCTTCTCAGATCTCAACCTCCGTGTTGAGAGATCCACTGCTCTCTTCAAAGTTGTCAGACAGAGTTGTTTGCGTCTGCAGAGGTTCCTGCTGGTTTTTTTGTTGTGTTATTTAGCTGTGCCCTGTCCCCAGAGGTGGAGTCTACAGAGACAGGCAGGTTTCCTTGAGCTGCTGTGAGCTCCACCCAGTTGGAGCTTCCCAGCAGCTTTGTTTACCTACTTAAGCCTCAGCAATGGCGGGCACCCCTCCCCCAGCCTCGCTGCTGCCTTGCTGTTAGATCACAGACTGCTGTGCTAGCAATGAGGGAGGCCCTGTGGCCGTGGGACCCTCCTGGCCAGGTGTGGGATACAATCTCCTGGTGTGCCCCTTTGCTCAAAGCGCAGTATTGGGGTGGGAGTTACCCGATTTTCCAGGTGTTGTGTGTCTCAGTTCCCCTGGCTAGGAAAAGGGATTCCCTTCCCCCTTGCGCTTCCCAGGTGAGGCGATGCCTTGCCCTGCTTCAGCTCTCACTGGTCGGGCTGCAGCAGCTGACCAGCACCGATTGTCTGGCACTCCCTAGTGAGATGACCCCAGTACCTCAGTTGAAAATGTGGAAATCACTGGTCTTCTGTGTCGCTCACGCTGGGAGTTGGAGACTGGAGCTGTTCCTATTTGGCCATCTTGCTCCAAACTCCAAAAGTTTTATTTTTAAAAAATATTGTTTTGTTTTGAAAAAAACAAACAAACAAACAAAAAAAACCAGAAACAGAAAACCCTGTAGACATAACCTCTTAGAAGAGTGACAAGATACATGGCAGAAGAAATTTGTAATGTGTAATTTTATTGATCCAAGTACATAATAAACTTTATTTTGTTAATTCCTCTTTGTTATTTACATTCCCTGTTGGCTACTCAATTTCCAGTTTTCACATTCATCTAACTCTTTTTATACGACTTGTTTACTTTGTTTTATTTGGTAGCTCACATTAACAAAAAATAGCACAAATAAAGGAAATAAATCTTACAATTTTAAGAGAATTTTGTTTTGCATAGTATTTGTAGCCCCTAATTGGTAAATTACATCATTTTCATGAAGTCTTTGTATTATGTAGTATTTTGGAAATAGAATTTGCATCTGTTCTTATTTTGTGAATTGTATTCTCTGATCAAGTAGGATATGTGCTGTTCTTAAATGAAAGTGAGTTAGTTGTCCACTCGTTTAGAATATAAAACAGAAAGGAAGAATTAATAGATCTGTTTAAATTTTCTGTAGCTGATTTTTATTAATGATATTTTCCATTGATTGTTTCAAGATGTGTATCACTAGAGGTTTAATCAATTCAACAAGTATTTTCTTTGCAGGGCAAGGACTTAGCAGGAAGAATTTTTTTAAGCAAGAAAAAATGTTTTAATATTGCTCAATAAGATTTTGCAAGGTCCCTTAGCAAAAAAAAGGCATATAAAATATGATTTTCCATTTTTAGAAACAAAACAGTGATGTGATGCCATGGTTCACTATAATATTCACTGTCTTATATTAAAGACCTTTCTGATGAATTTTTTCAACAAATATTGGTAAGAAAAACTTTACTTGTCCTTTGGGACTGAACTCATATGTTGATTTTATAGAGTTTATCTTGCTACCTGTTTTTGAAATTTCCTTTTATTCTGTTGTCTTGGTAGTTAGGAAGTTAAGAGTGAAATTTGAAAATCAACTACTGTCTTAGGGAGAATAATGGTTCTCCAATGAAGTTTATGTCATAATTCCTGAAATCTATGAATACATTAGGTTATGGTCAAGGGAAATTAAAGCTCCAGATAGAATTAAAGTTGCAAATCAGCTGACTTTAAAATAGTGAGATTATCTAGATAGGCTCAGTGTAATCACAAGGGTGCCTAAAAGTAAAAGAGGGAATAGGAAGAAGTACCAGAAAGAGAGCAGTGGGATAACTTAGCCTGATATTGCCTGCTTGAAGATGGAGGAAGGGACCATGAGCCGAGGAAAGAAGATGGCCTCGAAAAGGTAGAAAAAGCAAGAACATAGATTTTTGCCTAGAGCCTCCAGAAAGTAATGAACTGCCAAAACTGTGATCTTAGCAAAGTGAGATATATACCAGACTTCTGATCCGTAGACCTGTATGGTCATATATTTGTGTAATTTTGAGCCACCAAGTTTGTGGTAATTTGCTGCAACAGCAAAATCACTGAAAGATTGTAAAGTACGGGAAATGCTGTCATGCTGTTGTTAGTCAAATAAATCTCTATGAAAACTTTAGCCAAGGTCTTCTCTGAGAAAAGGTAAAGAAAGTGACTTGAAGAGAGGAAGAGATCTTCTTTATGACAATCTATGAAGAAGTTACTCCACCTGGATAAAACATCATGGGGACTGACAACCAGGATGAAATAAGATGTAGGGTGATCACATGACACATCATCCACAGGCAGACACTGTTGAGAGTAAAAGGGGACACTAGTAAAATTAAGCCAGGTAATAGGCATACCTGGCTGAACTTGGCAAGTGGAACTTGAAATCAAACTAGATGAGGAGACTAGTGTGAAGGAAGGAGAGCAATATGTTTCTTGGCCAGAGTGTGCACTTAATGAACACAGTGGGTGAGACTTAGGTGGCTTAAAAATACAAGTTTTAGAGCCAGAAAATCTGGGTTACTAACTGCCATAAGTTTCTCATCTGTAGAATGGAAATAATAGTTGCTATTTTATAGTGATATTGGGATGATTAAAAGGCACAATGGGTGTGAAATTTTTGCATGGTGACTAGCTCAACGCAAGTGCTGAAGAAATGTCATTTCTTTCTTTTTTCTCTTTATTAACATTAATAATACTTATAAAGCATGGTAAAGTGATACAATAAAAGCTAGCTGGTTGAGATACAAAACAAATAAACAAGATATCTTCCCTTAAATATAATTTCTCAACTTATATTCATTGAGGGCCTAACACATGCTAATTACTATGCTAATCAAGGAGCACTTGGATGAGATATAGTATGTCTTTGTTAACTAAATTTCACTTAGCATACAATTTATGTGTTACAGATTTTTCTAGCTTTTTGAGGTATAACTGACAAGTAAAAATTGTATATATTTTAGGTTTAAAATATTTGATGTTTCAGATATTTTTGGAGAACTCAGCAATGGGAATGTTACAAAAAAGTGAGAACATTCTAGGCTGTCAGCCTGTGAGGAGCGTTTCCATGATTATTCTGCAGACTGCTGTATGTACCTTGTGGTGTCTGGCTTGTGGTAGTTGCTCAATTGTTAAATGATTGAAGAAATAAAAGAATGTACTCAAGTTCAATATTCAGATCTTATAATTATATCTTTTTTACTATTTTAAATACAGTTGACCCTTGAACATTGTGGAGGTTAAGGGCACTGACCCCCCAACATAGTTGCAAATGTGAATATAACTTTTGACTTTCCAAAAATGTAACTGCTGGTAGCCTACTGTTGACCAAAAGCCTTACTGAAAACAAACAGTCACTTAAGCCATATTTTGTATATTTACATGTAAGATGTATTGTATTGTTTTTTTTTTTTTTTTTTGAGACGGAGTTTCGTTCTTGTTGCCCAGGTTCGAGTGCAGTGGTGCGGTCTCAGCTCACGGCAACCTCTGCCTCCCAGGTTCACGTGATTCTACTGCTTCGGCCTCCTGAGTAGCTGGGATTACAGGCATGTGCCACCACACCTGGGTAATTTTGTATTTTCAGTAGAGACAGGGTTTCTCCATGTTGGTCAGGCTGGTCTTCAACTGTCAACCTCAGGTGATCCGCCCTTCTTGGCCTCCCAAAGTGTTGGGATTACAGGCATGAGCCACCGTGCCTGGCCCATATTTTGAAATCTTACAAGAAAGCTAAAGAAAAGAAAATGTTACGAAAATTATAAAAAAGAGAAAATGTATTTACTACTTATCAAGTGGAGCTGGATCATCATAAAGGTCTTCAATCCTCATTGTCTTCGTATTGAGTAGTCTAAAGAGGAGGAGGATGAGAAGGCATTGGTCTTGCTGTCTCAGTGGTGGCAGACAAAGAATAACATCTACACATAAGTAGACTCACATTTCAAGCCCTTACTGCTCAAGGGTCAACTGTAATGTGCTCAACAGCCTGTTGTTAACATCTCATATAAGGAAGAGATAGCATGAGAGATAGCATTGATTTTGCACAAGTTGATTTAAGAGAAAATACCAAAAATGCTATTACTAAAAGGCTCTTATCTTAGAGGAGAAATCATTTCATTTATATATTCCGCTCATAAATATCAGAAAACATAATATTGATTACTTGTGAACATTGTTTATAATCATTATAAAAGAACATAAAATTAAGAACTTCAAAATATTGCAAAAAGAGATTTTGTTGTTAATTTAAAGATGCAAGACTTCAACCTCAGACCTGATTTTGTGTCTCAGAGATGTTTAGAGATATATAGTAACTCATAAGGAGCCAATTACTTTTATGACATTTTAATCCTTACCATTTATATTAAATATAGGCCAGTAATGATACAATTACCTTATTTCTCATTTTTAAAAATGATTTAATCAAAATTCTTAACTACTTATTACTGGAATGATTTTTTTTTCTTGTCTGATATTACTTCAGGATAATATATTTTCTGAAGTTTTGGTTTATATGACACAATTCTTAACAATCATTAAATAATTAAAGGAGAGTAATAGGAGATGAAGTCAGAGAGGTAGAAACCAGACCATTAGAGGCTTCTGGAAATTTTAAGAACTTTGGCATTTATTCTGAAAAAAATGAGGCATAATTGGAGACTTTTAGCAAAGGAGTGATAGAAACTTACTTGAGTTTTAGAAAGATCATTCTGGCTGCTGTGTTGGTTGGAGGGCAAGGTCTGAAATGAAATGAATGAGGTCAGTGGTTATGACTTAAAAGGGATAGAAGTGGTGAAGATGATAAAAAAAGATCTTATTTTAGACATATTTTTAAGGTAAAACTTGCATTTTGAGGGAAAGAATACCTGTGAAGTGTAAAAGAGAAGTCAGAGATAATTCCAAGGTGTTTGGAGTAAGCAATTGGATAGATGGAGTTGCCATTTACTAACTGAAACAGTTTTTTTCAGGGGTGAGGAGATATTCAAGAGTTCAAGTTTGAGATACCTACAAAATATTCAAGTGGAAATGGAGATGGATGTATTAGTATGGAGTTTAAGAGACAGATTAGAATTAAAAATATGTTTACAAGTTATTAAGATGTAGATGTATTTAGACCCATGGTGTTGAAAGAAGTCACTAATGTAAATGTAACTGTAGAAGAGAGGCAGTTACTAGAGAGGAATTTAGGGTTAAGAAAAGAATTTTATTTTTGATTAGTACTCTGATTAGTATAATCCCGTAAAAAGAAAAATACATTGATTGTATAATAGGGTTTTAATTCCTGGATTAATGTGAGAGTGGATCTAGTTCACAAAGAGAAGTCTGAGCATTACGTAGGATCAAGATATTTTGGCTATTATATGTCAACAGCAACATTTAGTAATTTTTGTCTTTTTAAATTTCAGAAATTCTTTTGGATGTATAGTGGAATCTAATTTTGCTTTTAATATGCATTTCTCTGATGTTCAATGAGGTTGAACACTTTTTCATAGTATGTTAATTGTCTATTTGATTCTTTTTTCTGATAAATCTGTTTACAAGAACTTGAGGAAAAAGAATCAGAAAAATAAAAGAAAGCACCAGAGACTATGGGACAATGTCAGAGGATCTAACATATATGTAACTGAAGTTCCAGAAGTTAAGATGAACGATAACTGAATTAATAGATCACATAATGGCTGAAAACTTTCCAAAAGTTTTGAAACATATCAATCCACGTATTCAAGAAATTCAGTGAATCTGAAGAAAGATAAATCATACTTGGTGACATCATTGTCAGACTTCTAAAGATGAAAGAGAAAGTAGAAAAGAGAAATATGAGATTCAGAGAGAAAAGAAGACATTACCTTCAGTGGAAAAATAATTGGTGTTTACTTCTCATCAGAGACAATGGAATTGTAACATAAAATGTACACCAGATAGGCTATTTGTTGAGGTTCTGGAGGACACTTTTATTCATAATCAAATATGACAATAGAGCATTGCCCAACAATTTCTGCAGCCAACAGTCCAGAAAGCCAAATCACACTCTCTACAACAGCTGGTCCACAACAAAAAGGACTTCATCAGTGACTGCCATCTTCCCTAGTTTACTGATTTCTGACTCAGCACCAAGTAAAGGACAAAATATACGATTTCTAACCAACCACGTGAGATGCCTCACTTTGAGCCACTCTAACTCCAGCTTTCCCATGCCAACAACCTTGAGTCAAAGTGCGATGATCCCTGACTTACAATGGTTCTACTTCTGATTTTTTTGACTTTACAAAGTGTTTATTGGGATATTAAATGCATTTTTGCCTTGCCCGACTTTCAAGTTACAGTGAATTTCTCTGGACATAACGTCATTGTAAGTTGAGGAGCATCTGTATACCTGAAGCCCTCCTTTTTCTCACTACAGAGTTTTCCTACTCCTTGCCTGTCTTTGAATTTGTGCCAAATGCAAGTTGTATTAGTTTCCTATTGTGACTGTAACAAATTACCACAAATTTAGCAGCTTAAAGTGACACAAATCTATTATCTTGCAGTTATGGAGATCAGAAGTCTGAATGCATTTTACAAGGCTAAAATCAAGGGCCTAGCACAGCAGCATTTCTTCTCTAGAGAAGATCCATTCTTTGTCTTTACCAGCTTCTCTAGGCTGTCCACATTCTTTGAGTCTTGGCTGCATCACTCTAACCTCTGCTTCTGTTTTCCTGTCTCTTTTGACTGTGATTCTCTTGACTCTCTTATAAGGATCATTGTGATTACAGTGGGCCTACCTGTATTATCCAGGGTAATTCCTCATCTCAAGATCCTTAAAAGTGAATCACATCTGCAAAGTCCCTTTTTCCGTAACATAGATGTGTAAGATATCTTATATAGATATGTAAGATAACATACTCACAGGTTCCCGGGATTAGGACATGGACATCTTTGGGGTGTAATTATTTGAGTCTAGCACAAAAATATTAGTAGCTGACTCTCTTGCTATATCAAACTCTGAAAAAATCCTCTGTTCTTGTTTAGAAGTTGCTGTTTATTTCCACAGTGAAAATGGAATTTCTGTGTTATGTTGAGTGTCCAGGGAAAAGGGTGCTAAAAGAACTACAGTAGCAGAAAAGTCACTGCCCTTTACAGATGAAGTTAGAACATATAGAAGGTATACTAAGTCAGTTTCATAATGTCCCTTTGAGTAGCTATATCAACACACTGCAAGGGGTAGGCCTGCCCACTTAGTCCTGAGCCTTCACCACAGAAGTAAAGGAGCACACAAAAGGAGAGCTGACCCTGATGTCTGGAAAGGTGTAAATAATGGGCAGCACAGAAGAATTACTCATCAAAGCAAGAACCACACAGATGTGTTTTCTTTTTTTCCTTTGACAATAAGTTGTCATAAAATTATTTATTTAGTTCGACTATCCAACTCTATTGGTTATGGTCTAGTGTCAGACACATACCCACACCCATAAACACACAGTGTCAATTTTTACGTTATCCGTGGTAATTATGTTCTATAAAGCTGTCACGAGCATTTAATTAGCAAATATGAAACCACTGCCCTTAGGAGAAATAGAAGATTTGATTTCTGTGAGTCTCTGATCATATTTTCATCAGTCAATCAATGCATAACCTTGTTTTATGTGTCATTCTGTTTAAAGCACCTTAAGTTTTATATATAACATATATATATATATATATATATATGGCTTTGGAGGTCATTTGTGTTATACAGGTTCCTTTGCCCAAGTCCATGTAAAATAAGCCAGTCACAATTGCACTAAAATCCTGCTCTTCCCCATGACCTTTTTCCTGTATAACACTTAGCAGATATTTTCAACCTTCTTTTGCTGCCTCCTGAACTGAACAGCCTGCTTGCCTGTAAGTTTAGCATTTCTCACGCCATATCACCTTTTGAAATGTGTGAGGCAGACAGCACTAGCTGAGAAGGATTTAACGTTTTCCTGACCCTGGGTAACATTATTGTAATTTTCTTTGACTTTGAGCCTTACAATAATGCTGTCCACTATGCATTTTTTCCAATCAGTTGTCATCTCATGAATTCACAAATTTAGCCATTTTTTTCCAACTGTTCCATAGCTTCATTATATGCTATAAACGTTATGTCAGCAGTTTCTGGAATGGTCTTATGTACAAATCAGCAAATTTCCTCCTCCTTTTTCTGAATATACTGTTTGTTGATTCATTAGCATTTAACTCACAGTCAATAGCACTATCATTCACACTTGAATGAAGCTTAACTAACAATTATTTTCTCTGTAAGGCCCATCATAGTCTTCTTGTGCTTAGAAACGTAAGATAGCACTTCCACACCATGTTGGAGGCCATTTAAAACAGCAAAATCGCCAACAATAAGTACAGAAATGTAAAAAATATGGTACTAAATAGATCCTGAATAAGACACATGTTTACAGTATGAAAACTGAAACAACAAGGCAGAGTGTTGTCTCGTTTGACATCAGGAACCTGAAGCTGTCAGCCAACTCAAATATTTTGCCCCTCTGCAAATGCCTTTGTAAGTGCCAAGAGTACTGGCTTTAGTTACAGATAAATTTTATCACGTAGACAAATTTGAAAATACAGAATCTGCACATAATGAGGATTGGCTTGTGTGTGTGTATTTCTAAATTACTGTTAAAATTTTCATGTAAATCTACGCATAGTGTCATTGAGGTCAAAATATGTGATTATTTATAAATTCCTAAGAAAATGATTTCTACCTCTCTATCTCAGTAGTAAGCATAATAGACAAAAGCCCCTGAACTCATGGAAGTTGTATTTGGTAGCATGTTAGGGATTGATATATTGTATGAAACTTACTGTGCCTGCATATGGCTGTATAAATTTTAATTGTAGTACCTGCAATATTTTACATTTTGTTTGTCTTACCTTTCTAAATTTCAACATCATCCTTTCTTGCTCTGCCTCTGTAAAGCATGCACCTTGCAACTACCTATATACAGTTTGAATATCTAATCAACGTTAGACCTGTTGATAGCAGAGATTAGAGTTCCTGAAGATTGACATGCTGCTGAGAAGTGGCCTGCTGTTTCTTTTCTTAGGGACTCTAGTTTGCTTTTAATTTTGTGCAGAGTCCACTGCTGACAAGACGGTTAATAAAGGTGATATCAGTCACTTTGTGGTATCTGAAAAAAATTAATAAATAAATGTATGCTGAGAAAGGTTCTATTAAGGAGGTTGGCAGTCAGCTTTCCTAACTGTCAGCCACTGTTCTTAGGAGCAACTGGTTATTTTTTATTATTACTTGTTACACATATACTATTTTTTTCTGGGGCCAAACCCATCTAGCATCATTTGCTGAAAACACTGTCCTTTTTTTCATTAAATGGCCTTTGATTTTGCCAAAAATCAATTGTTTGGATACATTTGAATTTATTTCTAGAATTTCTTTTCTATTTAACTAATTTATTTGCCTATCTTAAAATCATTGTCTTGATTACCATAGCTTTATAATGAGTTTTGAAGAAAGGTAGTGCAAATCTTGCAAACTTTTTGTTCTTTTCCAAAGTCGTTTTGGCTATTTGCTGGTCCTTTCTATTTCTGTGTCAATTTTAGAATCGGCTTGTTAATTTCTACAAAAAAAAAAAAAAAAAATCCCTGCAAAGATTGTGATCTGGATTTGCTTTAAGTCTGTAGCTCAATTTGGAGGAAAGTACCTTCTTAACAAAATTGAGTTGTTTGATTTATAGACACAGTATATCTTTTCATTTATTTTGATCTTCTTTAATTTTCCCTCAACAAAATTTGGTAGTTTTCAGTCTACAGCTCTTGTGCAGCTTTCATCAGAATTATTTCTAAGAATTTTATGTTTTTGATTTACAAATTATGATTTAATAATTTTATTTTTCAATTATTTGCTTTCAACATAAATAAATGTTATAGATGTTTATATTTATCTTGTATTTTGTAAACTTGTTAAACTACTTACTTCTAGAAGCATTTTTTGCAGATTCCATAGAATTTTCTACATAGACATCATGTATGAGAGTAAAAAAGTTGATTTTCCTTTGCAGTCTGTATGCCTTTAATTTCAATTTTGGCCTCGTTGCATTGTCTAGGACCTTAGTACAATGCTGAATGAAAGTGATAATAATGGATGTGGGTTTATCCCAGATCTAGAAGGAAAACATTTTAAGTTTCTTTCTATTCTTTGTTTAGAGTTTTTATAAGAAATGGATATTGGATTCTGTCAAATGCTTTTTCTGCATCTATGGGGATAATCATTCGTTCTTCCTTTTTTTTTTTTTTTTCTTGGCTCAGAGAAGGTGAGTTTTATTAACACTCTTGGATGCAGTTGTGGCAGGCAACAGAATGCTGAGACATGCAATCGGTTAATTTTTTGTAAAACATGGCAGGCATGGCCTGAAACTAGGAGAGATAAGTGGAGAGTAACCAACCCTACCTTCAAGAAACTTTCCTCCTTGACCACAAGCTTGTATTTTACTTCTGGTTTACTTGATATGTTCCTTTTCACTAAACATTTTAATAACATACACTTGTACAGTAATTTCACCATCATTTTAAATTTTTTCTGTTTTGTAAATTATAAAAGTTATATATATATATATATTTGTTGAATCAAAGTCAAACAATACAGACATGTACAGGAAAAACTCAAAAAATCCTCTTCTCACTACATCACCACTCCCCCACTGCACTCATATACGTAGTCCCCTGTTCATGTCTCATTTCAATATCCTTTTGGCCTGTATCCCTCTAGATAGAGACAAATGCTATGAACATTTTAATGTGCACACAAGTCACCTGGGATCTCGTTAAACACAGGTTCTAACTCAGCAGGTCTGGGGTGGGCCCTGACACCCTACATTTCTTTTTTTATTATTATTATACTTTAAGACTTTAAGTTTTAGGGTACATGTGTACAACGTGCAGGTTTGTTACATATGTATACATGAGCCATGTTGGTGTGCTGCACCCATTAACTCGTCATTTACATTAGGTATATCTCCTAATGCTATCCCTTCCCCCTCCCCACTCCCCACAATAGGACCCGGTGTGTGATGTTCCCCTTCCTGTGTCCAAGTGATCTCATTATTCAATTCCCACCTATGAGTGAGAGCATGCGGTAACTGGTTTTCTGTTCTTGCCGTAGTTTGCTGAGAATGATGGTTTCCAGCTGCATCCATGTCCCTACGAAGGACACAAATTCATCTTTTTTTATGGCTGCATAGCATTCCATGGTGTATATGTGCCACATTTTCTTAATCCAATTCTTCCTTTTTTAGTCTGTTAATACGGTGAATTACGCTGATAGTTTTTAAAGTGTTAAATAAAACAAACTTGTATTTCTGGAATAAAGCTTTTATTCTTGCAGGTTCTGCTTTAAACTTTGTTAGGCAATACCAGAACAACATTTTCATCTCATTTTCTACATTACTAAGATAAAATCCTTCTTCCTAAGTTCAACAGTTAAGTCTTCTACTCTGGCTGGTGAAAAAAGTAAACATTCCTGGCTTTGTGCAATTTTTAAGTAATATTCTTGGTTTTCCTTATCTTTTCTACAAGTTATTTTCCCAATCTTGGGCAATTTTTATCAAATGTATGTGCTAAGCAATACTCAACTAAAGAAGTGAGGAGGACCTTTGCAGATCTCTGAGTTTCCTCTCTCTGCTGTTCTCCCTTTTCTGGTACTCTGAACTGTGAACTCTGGCTGCTTTGGCTCTCCCCCACTTCCATCTCTATCTTTTTGATTCCTGCGTTTCCATTCCTTACCCTGCAGATGGAAAACTCTTAATACAGTTAAATTAGACAATCTTAGATCTCACCTCTTTTGTCTCCCTTCTTTTAGGGATCACTGTCCTTATTTGTCTGATGTCCATTTTCTTGAAAAAAAATTTTTTTTTCCAATTTATTTCAGGTAGGAAGTTAAATCTGGTCTCTTCTTTGCCAGAAGGGAAAGTCTGTATTAATATTTTTGAAGTATAATTTTTCTTCATCATAGAAATCTATACTTTGTAAATTAAAGTCCATGCTACTTTTTGGTAAGGTTTCCATTTTTTTTGAATATTAAGTTTCATTAAACTGAATGAAATGTGCCTGCGTTTTTATGTTTTAAAATTCTGGAATTCTTTTTTTTTTTTTAATTCAGAGTGACTGAATTCTGCTTTCGTGATAATGAATATTAACATGATTTGAAACAGGCAAGTACTGTGTTGAGTTTGGAATCTGTGACTCCTTACATTTTTTATGCTTGTTGTCTTCATAGCATCAATTGGTCCATTTCCATTGAAGAGTTTTATTATGCCCATTTACTCATTTGCTAAATATATGCCAAGCTTGAGGAACAAAGTCATAAATCAAACATAGGGCTTTGTCCTGTAGGAGAGGAAAGCCATGCTATTAATAAGCAAATGCAATAAAATGCTAATTTTCAAGTGGTTTAAGACAACTTCTCTGCTAGTTATTGCATTGTTTTGGTGATCAAATACAAGATGCAATGACACTGAATGAAACCTATGCCCTGTTAAGGTCATATTGTAACAGGATGTTGTTTGCTCATTTTATGTTCACTGAGCACTGTTGTAGCTGAAATAATTATTTGAATCTAATATTATTTGAATCTAATATTTTTCTCTGTTCTGTTTATATATCTCTGTAATCAATGTTAATTTTTTTCAACAGAAGATAATGTAAATATATTCTTTAAATAAATAAAACAATATACACTTTTTAAAATGTAGAACATTTAAAAAGGTGTTTTTTAAAAAGCAGACTGAGGATAACTGAATGCAGACTTTGAAATATTAAAGATACCAATTTTATAGCAATATGGTTTAAATATATTTAATAAGGAAAAATATATTTACCAGGGTTCTGATATGTTCTGATAACAGCTTCCAGAGACTCTCATTCCAGAAAAGGAAGAAATGCATGCTCGGCAAGGCCAAAAAGATTCCAGACAGACAATCCTTGCTGGATTTCCTCACCCAGTCTATTAGCATTAGATCGTATGCTTTTTGTCCAATTATATTTCTACATGGCTGTCCATACTTTATTGGACCTAAGCATCAAAATTGACAATTTTCTGTGTATCTTTGAGTCTTCATTCTGAAGACTTCTGTGTATACATGTTAAATAAATTTATATACCTTTTTTCCAATTAATCTGCCTTTTGCAGGTTTATGTTTCAGAGAACTTTCAGAGGGTGACCCACAGAGTGTATATTTAAAGGGAACTGGCATTAACTCTTAACTAAAATGGCAAATGAGTTTTTCTCGAATCTGATGGAGTTTCTGTTAAGTTTTGATGATTCTCTTTTTAAAATGTACATCTTGTAAAGTAGGATGCTTGTTTCTTGTTTCAGTGTCATTATAAAAGATGACAGAAAAGTCTTAGTCTTTCTTTAATCATTGTTTTCAATTTAAATATTTAAGCACCCAGTCTGACAATAGCTTTCTGTAGAAGTCTTTCTTTTAGCCTCCTAAACTCTGCAAATAATGGCAATTTGATCTTTTTACTAATTAACTTTATAAATATTTTTACTGTTTTCACTTGTTCTTTTAATTCCTTCTTTCACTTGAGCGTTCTATCCAGCCTATGTCTTTCAACTGGAAGCAGCCCTCTCTCCTTGAGTCACCTATTCTTTCCAGCACGTGGGACAAAGGTAAACATTTCCTTGTTTCTTTTGTGGGAGGAAAATTACATATTATATTTGACATAATAAATGCTGCAAATAGATTCCCATTTTGTTCAACATGATTCATCTTATTTAATGCCAAATAATAGGGCAAGGAAGATTTATTAACACTTTCAGGCCCTCTGTCCTGTGATTCTCATGGGGAATTAGTGGGCAAAGAAGAGAAGGGATAGGACCACAGTGTGGTGGGCTACACATTACACTGTTGGAGGGGAATTATGGTCCCGGATACTAATCGAGTGGTGTGACTTACTGAGTTATTAGGAAGACAAACTCCCTGTTGTTTCCTCATTTATAAAATAGAAGATATAATAAATGTTACTTTACAGTATATTTGAACTCAATGGACATTGTCAAATAACATGTATATGTAAGACAAATTATTTCATAAAATTGAGAATTTACACGTAGAATTTTCCAACATTAGAATCTTTGACACTGAAAATGTAAATGTGTAGAAATCAAATTTTATAGCTGTTTCTCTTACAAAGCTCTGTATTTGGGACACATGCTTTATGGATGAAACTGCAGTGTCAAAAAGAACTTCTTTAAATTTTTAATAACAAAAAGTAAATACTAATGAAAGGCCAAAATAGATTCTCATGGAATTCTTAAAGAGCAAGCATAGTAATTATTATTTATAATGTATGCAAGTGACATATTTTTTCTCCACACCATGATACTGCAAGTAAATGACTTAAATAAATAAAAATATTCATAGACCCTTCTTTAATTTTGCCTAGTCGGAAGTCACGTCTCTTTATCTGAACTCCTGTGGCATATTTTCCTGCTGCTTTACTATAATAATTATCGAGTTTAGCTTTGTGTGTGTACATTTTGCTTATTTTCTCCTCTAGGTGATAATCTCTTTAATGGTTTGTTTCTATTAATTAGCATCCTCCACAATTTGTACTAGGAGTCTTCATTCTGAAGGCTTCTGTATATACATGTTAAATAAATTTGTATACCTTTTCTCCAATTAATCTCTCTTTTGAAGGTTTATTTTTTGGAGAACCTTCAGATGGTGATCTACACAATGTATATTTAAAAGGAACTGGTATTGATTCTTTTTTTTTTTTTTTGATTGCAGAAAGGAACTGGTATTAATTCTTAACTAAAATGGCAAATAAATTTTTCTCGAATCTGATGGAATTTCTGTTTATTCAAGTTTTGATGATTCTCTTTCTAAAATTTGCATCTTATGAATTAGGATGCCTGTTTCTTGCTTCAGAGTCATTTTCAAAAATGACAGAAAATTATTTGTCCTCTTTTAACCATTGTTTTCAAATCAAGTATTTAAGCATCCAGTCTGACAATAACTTTCTGTGAAAAGCTATTCCTCCCTAAGGTGCGCATACACCATAAGGTGTTTGATGAATTAATTAATCCCAGAAATCAAGACACTTCTACTGGAAATTATATAAATACAAATCTGTCTTTAAAAGAGTTTCAATCTAGCCTTTGTGTAACAGAATGAACAATGCTTATGTCGATAATCTCCATCACAGATTTTTCTCAAAAGTGAAGGGATATGAGGGCAATTCTCCTTCTACCATCCAGTGACCAATTATGTTAACTTCTCTGTACTCTCTTTCGTTTGATAACCACAGAAGCTTTCTTACATAATTTTCTTGAGAAACATATTATATATTGTTTGAATATCTTTTATAGATTTTGACTTACCCTTGGAAAGAAGAGATGTCCTTCTAATTATAGACCCTAAGCGGGTAACAGGTACCTTTGTATCAAATAGTTATTAAAGAGTCAGGAAGGTTTATTTTAGCATTTAATCTTTTGGGAAAAGCCTAAATAGCTTTGTTTCACATATCTAGGGAAACATGACTGAGAGAAAAAATAATTGCTACAGAAAATGCCGTTTGCTTTTCATCTGCAGGTAATAAGGGAAAACATAACAGTTTGGATAAATACAAGCATTACAGAGAAGCGATTTAGCATGGGGACTGTGGGGGCAGCAATTGCTGGTACATTCTTGAGTAAGCACTTGGTGTGTGTCTTTGAGCAAGTTATTCATTCATTTGTTGGATAAACCTTAAAAACACATAGATAGTAAGTACTTGTCAGATATTAGCTATTACTATGTTCTGAATGAAAATTCAATAATAATTTTTCAGTTGAATTTCCTCCACAAATTAGAGTAGAACAAAAGTCTTCAGTTTTGGGGACATGAACTTTTTAACACTGGTTCTTAAACTGGACTGTTCACTGAATGAAAAAATTGGGGCAGTTTATAAGATCGTACTTAAGCTTGGGTCCTACTCCCAAGGATTCTGATTTACTGGAAGGAGAGTGGCCTAAACTCTGTGATTATTCAAATCTCCCTAGGTAATTCTAATGCACAGAAAGTCTAGAGAATAGTTATGTAGAATGCTTCTCTTCAGTTTCAAGGAACAAAAGTCAAGGCAGTGTTTGTAAATTTCTTTTTTCTTGGCATCAGAGATAATACCATGCAAGAAGTCAACTTCAGTAACACAACTACATTGTGCTTCTGTGTTCTATCTTATTTATGTCAACTTCTACCAAATTGCTATTTGAAATATCATGTCTGCAGAGGGTTTAAGTCCTAATAAGATATTGCCTTTACTCCTGAAGTCTAATGCCAACATGTGTGGGTTTCATGTTCCTTACAGTTACTTCTTAATATTATCATCATCACTTTCTCAACTGTATTAGTTTCCATTTCTGTGTGGAAAATTTACTGCAAATACAGCAGCTAAAACAAAATCCGTTTGTTATCTCACTGTTCTGTAAAGCAAGTCAGGACACAGAGTGGCTGGGTTATCTGCTTATGTTCTCTCATGGCTGAAATCAAAGTGTTGGCTAAGCTGCATTTTTATCTGGAAGATGTGGTGCTAAAACTCATTTCCAAGGTCATTCATGTTGGCAGAATTCAGTTTCTTGTGGTAGCAAGACTCAGGTCCCCATTTCCTCGCTGGCTGTTAGCTTGAATCTGCTCTCAGTTCCTGGAGGCTGCCCACAGCTCCCAGAGACAGTTAATAACTTGGCTGTTTCTGTCTTTCGGGCCAGCATGAACATGCTTTTCTGACTTGCAATCACAGTCCTCTCCAATCAGCCAGATGAGCTTCTTTTATAATTATAGGCCTCGATTCAGCAGCTATGACAGATGCCTGTTGTTCAAGACTTGCCTTCATCACACTCTCAGTTACCTAAGGCTATGCTGTTGTCTTGGATCCCCATCTCCCAGTATTAAACTCATATTCTATAGTTCCCATGATCTATTTCCCCAAGGTCCTGCTCCTTGAGCTCTAGGACAACAATTAGCTACTTTAATAAAATAATCTGTTTGTCTCACTAATGAACTCAGAATGGAAGAAAGTCCTATAGACTTTCTTTACACTCCAGGTAAGGGATAAAATTTCTTACTTTAAATGTTCACTCACAGCTACTTTGATTGTTGAACATTAATGGTCTCCTGGAAAGATGCTTTGTTACTAGAGGGAAGACTCTTACTATAGAATGACATTGAAAACCTTATTTTCTTAAAAAAAAAAAAAAAAAGAAAAGCATTTTGAAAGCATTACAAGTGAAACAGATCATGAACATTCTGCACAACCAAGGTAGAAGCTGTAAATAAAGATGAAGATTTCTTATGCTAGAAAATGACATTGATTAAGTATAGACCAAGGGAGTTTATGTGAATATTTTGGCCCAGTTATAACCATTTTTCTTCTCCCATAGCATAGGTCCAGCTATTAATTTTCCCTATAGTCTGACAGTCTTTGTTGCACAGTGTTAACAATATAAGATGAAAAATATGCTACTGTGAGAGTACTACTGTGAATACACTGGTCATCTATTTCAACCTTGATTTCTGGTAAGAATTTACTGTTTTTTTTCTTACACATTTTCAACTAAAGGTGACAAATTCTGATTGACTTTACTAAAAACTATGGCTCTTACAAAATGTGTTATAATTAATACCATGTCTTACTGCAAAAAATATTTTTTACTTTGACCTAGGTTTGTAGAATATGCACTTTTATTTTCCATACAGTCAGTACCCACAAGGTGCCGAATGCTGATATCTGCTTAGCTACACCTCTAGATACATCCCTAGCATTTGTGATCATTATACTGATTGAAACAATTTTAGGTCAGTGAGTCACAAATATCTCACTTTTTCTTTTGTTCCTGGACACTAAAGCAGACTTTTGAACAATATGCACATTTTCCAAAACTCCATAAAAATATTAAACTAAGTCATGTTTCTTTGTTAGGTTTGCCACAGGGTCTATAATCTTTAGAATATTTTAGCTTGGGATGTAGATACCAAAGGGAAAGCTTGTTAGGTATGTTGGCATTTCTAATTCTTAGATTCCTTTTGTGGCTTTCAATATTTTTTTTCTCTGCACGTCTCCAAGAAAGCAATTGCTTTTGATCTGCCCTTAAGGCTTAATAAATATCTTAATTGACAACCTCTTCAACTTTACTCTTGGAATTATGGATTAATGGTTTCTTCTAAAACTTATTCATAGCAAATAAAGTCAGAAGAGAAATATTGTGTGTCCGTTTAATCTTCATCTATTTGTATTTCCAATTATGTAATACCTCTTGCTACAGCAGAAACTCTTATAACCAGAATCACTTGAGATTGGTAAGGGCAGGAGAGGGGAAGAATTGGAGCTGATCAAAAAGCAGAAAGGGAGAAGGCTTGGAGAAATAACCGAACAGCAAAAATGTTTCAAGATTGTATTTCTCAGCCTGATGGAGATGTAGAACCAGACTGCCTGGGCTGAAATCCTGGCTCCTCTATGTATTTTATCTATGACATTGTTCAGGTTAATTAACCTTTTAAAGTATTTGATTCATCATGTATAAAATGGAAATAATTATAGTAATAATCATCTAGGGCTGTTGTGAGGATGGAATGAATAAATACACGTAAAGTGCTTAAAAACATATTTAAAATATTAGTATACACCTTACAGATGTACGTTTATTATTATTATTAGTAGTAGTATTTTGAGATGGAGTTTCACTCTTGTTGCTTAGGCTGGAATGCAATGGCGTGATCTCAGCTCACTGCAACCTCTGTCTCCTGCCTCAACCTCTCAAGTAGCTGGGATTACAGGCACCTGACACCGTGCCCAGATAATTTTTGTATTTTTAGTGAAGACGAGGTTTCACCATATTGGTCAGGCTGGTCTTGAACTCATGACCTCATGCGATCCACCTGCCTCAGTCTCCCAAAGTGTTGGGATTACAGGCGTGAGCCACCGCACCAGGCCTATGAATTATTACTAAAGTGAATGAAATTAAACACATAATTTGTTCTAAGCTCTATGCTTTATTTAATATTTTCAACATCCCTGAGATATATTTGTTGTCCTTTTTTTTTTTACAAATGAGAAAACAAATTTTCAGAGAGAAAAATAACCACCCTAAGGTTCCACAGCTTGTAAGAAGAAGATATGGAATTAAAAATTAAGACATTTCTGATTACACAAATGATGTATCATTTTATTTTCACCACCTCCATTTATGTTTAACATGAAAAGTCTTAATATAGCCACATGATTTTAGATGAAAAAGCAAGTGATTCTGTTAAGGAAAGATTGAAGAGATGAGCAGGATTTGTTTTGAAAAAGTTTAGTGCATTTTGGCTAGGTCTTGAACAAAGAAAGAGTAGAATTTTAAAAGCAAAGAATAGTAAGTACACATACACACATTCCAGATATTGCTTGTGCAGTCATGAAAGTGTGGTGATGACTGATATTTTAAAACAACTATGAATTACTTTTCATGATTAGAATATGGAATGAATGAAGGTAGGATTTAGAAGTGAGACTGGGCAGGTATTTGGGGCTACACAACAAATGGTTTTAAATTTTATAGTGAGGAGTTTGATCTGCATACTGTAGACAGTGAATAAACCTGCAAGTTTTTAAAATGGAAAATGGATATAATGAAATATGTATTGAAAGACATAACTCTGTTAACAAGATAAAGGGTAATTTTGTTGTGAAAGAAAGTTAAACAAGGCAATCATCATATTCTCAAAATAGTCATGATAATGAGTTTTTTTTCACTAGAATAATAAAACTAGACAGAATGGAATCCTTTAAAGAAGTGAATTAAGAAAATCTGATTCAAATGCTGTATTTGATATTAGAGGTTAAGACAAGTGAGAATTTGTAAATGGTGGATTTGTAGCTATGGTGGTGTCTGAGTAAACGATAATTTATAATGATATAGAAAAACAGGTGGAGAAGTAGGCTTACAGGGAAGATAAGGGATTCAGCTTTGAGCAGCCTAACTTGGAGGTACAGTGGGATATTTAGATCAAGCAGTCATTTAGGAAGATATCTTTGATACTTGGAAGACTGGCAAGGCCTAAAGATGTGAATTTGAGAATCCTAACTAAGCAGTTGATAGTTGAATTTTAGTGAATGTTAAGATTACTTTACATAAGAAGAGAGAGGGAAGAGAGGATGGATAGCCTTAAAACCCTAGGAGACACTGGTACGTTAGTAGCAAAGTGGGACAACTTGTGGGTAAAAAAGACCAAGCGTAATCAAAGGATTAGTAAAGATCTGAAAGAGGTAAAATAGAAAATAAAGAAGAAGAAAGTTTTAAGAGAGGATGGTCAGTTTGAGCAAATTGGACTCTGAGGTCAAGAAGGATAAGGACTGTTAAAAGGCCCTTGGACTTCACAATTATGAGATAATAGGAGAGCTTTTTCAAGGACATTTTTAGTGGAGTGATCAGAGTGAAAGTTTAGATTACAATGAATGGAAGAGTGAATGGAAGTGAGAAACAGGAGGCAGGAAATACTGAACATTTTTCTAAGAAAATTAGAGTGTGCCGATAATAATACAGAATTAATTATTGGCAAGTAGAGTCAACTTTTTTCTTTGAGAAAGCCAGTAAAGAAAACAACATAAGTAAATTTTTAGAATACTTTGAGGTAGAGAGGATGTTTGAAGTTACTTGCCCTTGATGATCTCTATTTCCCCTAACTATGAAATAAAGGGATCTGCTGTTTAGAAACGTGACTTTGGAGTACCCCCCCCCGCCCCCGATTAAAGAATTGTGAAAATAAGCTACCAAATTCTTACTAGCCTGGGAAAAGACACAAAATAAATGGACTTATGAGTCACAGTTTGAAATCAGCAAGCAGATGTATATAGTCAAAAGGCAGAAGGAAATGAATACAAAAGGTTAAGATAGATAGTCTACATGAAGAAAACAGCATTTATGACCTATGTATAAGTGCTAAATAAGACATTGAAAATAAATTATGTAGACTTTCTTCAACCTGGCTGACCTGTGGTTTTAGGCAAATCTTATTTTTATGAGCTTTAGTTTCCTCATTTGTATAATGGGCTTTTGTATAGTGCTTGGCATACCAGCTTCAAGAGGTTTTTGAATCCTCAGATTTACTTAAAATTTATTCAACACAGAGTTACTCAAAGTGTGTTCTTTCATAACAAGGAAAGGGAGATGGTGGGTCTATGATCAAATAAACTTGGGAAAGTCTAAGTAGATGTTTTTCCTTTTGGGTGTTAGAACACATGTTAGCATATGAAGTTTTAAGATGTAGTCCAGTTTTCTTTTTAAAGAAACAAATTAATTGTATTTAGCTCATTGTTAGTCAATTGTATTTAACAATAAGGTGGTTTTAATTTTTTGAAAGAAATTTCTCTCCATAATATTTAAAACTTGTACTGGAATGCTACAGAATACATTTTGGGAAATCTTATTTTATTATGTAAGTACTCTTTCATGTATCAGAGTCACAAAAATGGAGAAGTGAAGAAAGCTACATCAGGGAATAAGCTGCACATTTTATGGCCAAAACAGTAATAGTATTTGTGTAGATTTTTCTTTCTTTGAGAGTCTCTATTATTTAATTTAAAAATGTAAACTATCAAGTTATACTTAAATCCTATTTTGAATTGGGCTTGATAATCATTTTACACAAACATTATTTTTGCGAATTTCTCAGAGGCCATTAATTTCTCAGGTATATTAAACTGTCAATGTAAGTATTAGGTTTTAATTCATTTTGGATAAATTCCTGGAAACACAAAATCTCCTAAGATTTAGTCAGGAGACTGAAACAATTAATAGACCAATGTCAAGCTCTGAAATTGAATCAGTAGCAAGAAAAGTTCCAATCAAAAAAAGCCCGAGACCAGGTAGATTTACAGCCAAATTCTACCAGATATATGAAGAATAACTGATACTAATCCTACTGAAACTATTCTAAAAAATCAAGGATGAGGGACTCCTCTGTGACTCATTCTATGAAACCAGCATCATCTTACTACCAGAATCTGGCAGAGACATGATGAAGAAAGAAAACTTCAGGTCAATATCCCTGATAAACATAGACACAAAAATCTTCCACAAAATACTAGCAAACAAAATACAGCAGCACACCAGGAAGTTAATTCACCATGACCAAGTATGCTTTATTACTGGGATACAAGTTTGGTTCAGCATAACACAAATCAATATATATGATTCACTACATAAAGAAAATTAAAAGCAAAAACCATATGATCATCTCAATAGATGCAGATAAAGCTGTTGATAAAATCCAACACTCCTTCATGATAAATAACCTCAACTGACTAGGCATTGAAGGAATGTACCTTAAAATAGTAAGAGCCATCTATGACAAACCCACAGCAAACAGCATGTTGAACAGACAGAAGCTGGAACCATTCCCCTCGAGAACTGGAACAAGGCAAGGACGCCCACTCTCACCACTCTTATTCAACATAGTACTGGAAGTCCTAACCAGAGGAATCAGGAAAGAGAAAGAAATAAAAGGCATCCAAATAGGAAAGGAAATCAAACTTTCTTTCTTTGCTGACAATATGATTTTATACTTAGAAACCCCTAAAGACTTTGCCTAAAGGCTACTATAATTGGTACATGATTTCAGCAAGGATTCGAGACACAAAATCAATACACAGAAATTAGTAGCATTTCTATATACCAACAATGTCCAGGTCAGGAGTCAAATCAAGAACACAATCCCCTTTACAATAGCCACAAAAAAAAAAACAAAAAACAAAAAACAAAAACAAAACAAAAACAAAATACCGAGGAATACACCTAAAAAAATGCATAAGAGATGTTTTAAAGAACTACAGTACACTGTTGAAAGAAATCAGAGAAAACACAAATGGAAAAACATCCCATGCTCATGGATTGGAAGGATTAATATCATTAAAATAGCCATATTGCACAAAGCACTTTACAGATTTAATACTCTTTCTATCAAACCACCAATGTCATGTTTTGCAGAATTAGAAAAAAATATTCTAAAATTCATATGGAAACAAAAAAGAAACTGAATAGCTGAAACAATTCTAAGCAAAAAGAAGAAAGCAGAGGCATCACTCTGCCTGGCATCGAATTATACTATGAGGCTACAGTAACCAAAACAGCATGGTACTGGTACAAAAATAGACATGTAGATCAATGGCACAGAATAGAAAATTAAGAAATAAAGCTATGCACTTAAAACCATCTGATCTTTGACAAGGCTGATAAAAACAAACAATGGGGAAAGGACTCCTGATTCAACAAATGGTGCTGAGATAGCTGGGTAGCCACATGTAAAAATTAACTCGAGATGGACTAAAGATTTAATGTAAGACCTCAAATCATAAAATCGTAGAAGAAAATCTAGGAATACCTTTCTCACATCAGTGATTACCTTTCTCACACCTCTCTTGACAAATAATTTATGACCAAGTCCCCAAAACCAATTGCAATAAAAACAAGAATTAACAAGTGAGACCTAAGTAAATTCAGGAGCTTCTGCACAGCGGAAAAAACTATCAGCAGAGTAGATAGACAACCTATAGAATGAAAGAAAATGTTCACAAACTATGCATCTGGCAAAGGTGTAACATTCAGAATCAATAAAGAACTTAAATCAAACAAAATACAAACAAACAAACAAGCAAAATACTAATAACCTCATTAAAAAGTGGGTAAAGTACGGGAGCAGACTGTAGAGAAAGAGGAATGCTTATATACCATTGGGGGAAATGTTAATTAGTTCAGTGTCTGTGGAAAGCGGTTTGGAAATTTCCCAAAGTACTTAAAACAGAGCTATCATTTGATCCAGCAATCCTATTTTGGGTATATGCCCAAAGGAATATAAACTATTATACCAAAAAGACACATGCACACATATGTTCATGGCGGTGCTACTCACAATAGCTAAAACACAGAATCAACTCAGGGGCCCATCAATGGTAGACTGGATTACTGGAAAATGTGGTACACATACTCCATTAAAGAAAATGAAATAATGTTCTTTGCAGCAACATGGATGGAACTGGAGGCCATCATCCTAAGCAAATTAATACAGAAATAGAAAGCCAAATATCACATGTTGTCACTAGTAAGTGGGAATTAAATACTGAGCACACATGGACACAAATATGACAACAATCGACACTGTGACCTACTAAAGGGAGAGGGAGGGAGGGGAGCTTGGGTGAAAAATCTCTCTGTTGGGTACTGTGCTTACTACTGGGTCCAGTATAGCCATGCAGCAATCCTACACATGCACTCCCTATATTAAAATAAAAGCTGAATAATTTTAAAAGAGATTGCAATTTATTTTATATAACTAGCTTTGATTCACTAACTTTTTTGTTAAGGATCTTTTTTTCCCATCTATATTCATGATATGATAGTGGTCTTTGAATACCTTTCTTATAATATCCTTATCAGATTTTTGTGTCAAGGTTATGCTGGCTTCATACAATGAGTTGGGAGTTATTTCTTTACTTTTCGGAAGAGTTTGTGTAAGCTGTTTTTAATTTGCTATTTGATTTTTTTTTATTTCTAGAGATGAATACATAGATCCTTAATTTTCACTCTTTCTTTTGTGATTGTATTAAAATATAAACTATCCTCTATGCATTAAAAATATAAATTATCCTCTAAGCACAGATTTAGCTGTATCTCTCAAGCTTTAACATATTGTATTTTTGTTATCAATTAATTCAAAATACTCTCTACTTTTCATTGTGATTTTTCATTTGATTGTTTTTTAGAAGTTGGGGATTTTCTTGTATTGCAGTTCTGCTGTGATCAGAGATCCTTATCTGAAAGATATAAATCTTTTGAAATTTGTTCAGACTTATTTTGTGACCCCAGCATATAGTTAATTTTGATAAATGTTTATTTGAAAAGTTGTAGTGTACTTCTGTGGTGTATAGTATTTCATATCCATCAATTAGGCCAGATTTGTTATTGTCATTTTTTTCTATGCTTATTGATATTTTATCAGTTTACTTAGTGAGAAAAATATGTGAGTTCTTATAATAATTGAGGGTTTATATATTTCTCCTTTCAGTTTTGTTTACTTTGCCTGATACACTTTGACGCTAAATTATTAGATTAATAAAGATTTAGAATTTTTGTGTTTTCCAAATGGATTAACCGCTTTATACAAATTTTAAAATTTCTTTCTTTATCTCTAATAATATTGTCTCAATGTCCACTTTGTTTGATATTAGTAAAACCATAAACATTTTTCTTTTACTTAGAGCCTTTCTTTTTACTTTTGCTTTCAAACTTTATGTAGCCTTATATTTAAGATATGCTTCATAAATAGCTTATATTTATTTCTTTAATATGGCCTAGTTATTTTTCTTTTCTGAAATAGTTTATTTTATATTAATATAACTGCAGATATATTTCTGTTTAAAGTTATAAATTGCTTTTCTCCTGTTAGTCTCATATATTATCTACTATTCATTTCTCTTCTTTCTTGTCTTCTTTGAATTAACCAAATGCAAATATTTTGTTATTTAATCTTTCTCCATCTATCCACAAAATTAGCCTGTTAGTTATGCATTTCTTATTATTCTTTTTCTGAATATTTTAGAGGTCACAATATACATTTTTGATTTAATGGTATTTCCTATAAATTATTATTATTACTCTGATATCACTAGGACCTTAAAACACTCTAACTTCATGTATTGCTTTACCATCTGCCATGACAATAAAAAATTACCTAACCTCTTGTTGACTTTCCAACTGCCCTTCATAGTAGGTCTGTAATTTGAATCATGTGTGGAATTGAATAAACAGAAACATAATAAAGTCATGTAGATATTTCTATTATACACGTGTATAAACTTTTTTTTACATGTGTTAACTCTTTATGCATTAATACTACAGATATTTTACTCTTTTTCTATACTTCAGAGACTTGTTTTTTTTTTTTTTTTTGTAGTTTCAGAGGTATTTGAGAGAGGTAGAATCTTGGAGGGAAAACACAACAATGACATTCAAAGCATAGGCCGTCATTTTGCAATGCTATCGTTTTTCTGTGTATGTCAGGCCCGGATACAGGATGACTAGATTATTGTTAGAGGAGGTTTAAAAAGTTTTTCCTCATTCACATGAGGGAGAGGTTCAAATCAAGCTACTCTAATGGCTAGTCCCATAAGGAAAGTTTTAAGAACACGTAACAATTTATATCAGGTCAAATGACATACTATACCATAGATTTTGCTTATCATTATTCAGTAAAACTTGTAAATTCATTTGAAAATAAACGTTAGTTTTCTAGTTGTAAGAACACATATTCTACTAAAAATCCCTCACTCTTTATTGTAAATAGGGGAGAGAAACATTGTAAAATTTTCTGAAAACCTTGTATTTTTGTCTCAGTGGTAGGAGAAAGTTCCCAGACAATTGGGACTGAATGGAGAAAGGAAGGGGAAAAAGGCAGTAGGAGTGTCACTTTTAGATGTTGTTTTGCTGTTGTTAGTGTAGCCAGTGTGTACCATCTGCTTTCCCTTACATCACTGCAGGTTGCTTACTGATCCGGCTAATACCATGAAGCAGTCTTTTCTTTTCTCTTCTACCACGCCTGACGTTTTCTGCTTTCTGGGTGAGTCACTTGCCCAGTTCAGTCATATACACAAACTTGCTTGCCTGGGATACTGCTTGCTTTAATCTTGAGTTGTTAGGCTTTATAATTTTGAATTCTTTTCTAAATCCTTTGGATATAATACATTTGTTTAATTATATTACACATTTTAATTTCTTTAGAGCACATTCTTTCCTGTGTCATAGCTAATATAAGTAATATTATGTTGTCGTTTGGACACATCCCCGGCCTGGATCTCAAAGGATGGCTGTCAAATGGAAAAGATGAAGTCAGTGAGACAAAACAGCCTGCTGAATCTCAGGAGGCACCTGTGTTTCAAATGTGTTAATGGAACTGTCCAGGTGGAAACCAGAGGTGTCATATCTGGGATTCCACCCTAGGGGCTCCATAAATTCTCTTTCCTGGGATTCTGAATGGCTTTCTGAAGTTGCATTAAAAAAATCGCTTGAGTGTATTTAAAGTCCTTTCTTGAAAGATTATCTTTTTAAAAGCAAAGTATTTTTATTCTTCTAGAATGTATGTAAAATTATTGAAAATAATCAGTTATTTATAGAAGTACTTCTTACTGTCCTACTTGTGTACTAGACAAAAGCAATTTAACACAGAAGCATTTATGTAGATTGAAGTCCTAAAAATAAATATCTATTTTTGTCTCACATTTTATCATTTCTTTCTAATGATCAAGGCAGTTAGATCAGACAGAAAAATGATTATTGTGGATTATGAAAAGAATTATTTCCGACCCCAAGGGAGTCTTTTGATTATGTTTCAGTTTTAATAAAAATCAAAGCCAAAAGCTGTTTATTGTAGCTGTTTTGTATACTACTTTTCTAGAGGGACAGAAAAATGGCTTTTGTAAGTCTGAAAGTGGGTTTAAGTTGTGGAAAGTCTCAAATATTTTATTTTCATTTAGACAGGTGCAAGACTAAAGAGCATTTTTTTATATCCACTAAGGTCTCAGTGATATGTATTTATTTCACACAGTGGCAGGAGAGTTCTTATATAGGTAACTGCTCTAAACTTATATTTTAGTACGTCAGACTGGTCACTAGTTTTGTTAAAAATTATGAAATATAAACAAAGTGAACAAAGATTGCAAGAGCTTTTTGTATTTTAGGTTCCATATATACTGAATGTTTTTCCCTTGTTGAATCGGTAATATAATTGAATTCATGGTTATTAAAATATTATAGATTTAGTAGAAAGAGAATAATCAGAGATATCAAATAAGCAATGCTCTGAAGTGAGAGTTTTTCAAAAATATATTTAAATGTCACAGACTTTTTCAAATTCTCCATAAAATATTCATTTATATATTACCATCCGTTCCACTTGACAAGTGAGAAAGTTCACATTTGGAAGGCATACGTAAGTTGTCCAGTTAGTAAACAATAAAGCCTGGAATCAAATTTGTACAGTTTGAGGAGTGGACTAACATTCTTATCTGCCATATTACATGTATTTTTAAACTGCCTAATAATAAAATACTATTATTATTTTCATTTTTTGAGGTGAGGAAACTCATGTTCAGAGAGATTAAGATTTATAGATTAAAAAGCAAATAATTATTTAAAGCAGGGTTCGAATTAGTATTACCTAAATCTAGAGTTTGTTATCATAACTATAATTCTATCACTATCTTTTATTCCTGGCTCTCTCTTTCTGTTTACTATGTAGTTATGTAGCTAAGACAATAGAAGAAAATAAAATGACAATTATAGTTTTCTCTAATATAGCTGGCTCAATTAAAATAATCTTTATTTTCTTCATTTTTGAGCACTTAAGCATTTGTTACAAATATTTTTATTCAAAAAAATATACTATAACTCAATGAATAGACCTAGTTCTATAGGTTGTTGAGATTGATCTAGAAAAGTAAATTATTGACCATTTTGCATCAAAGATCTGTAACTCCATTAGTCATAGTTAAGAGTGATCATCAAATAGTAAATTGTTATTCTCTCTAACAGTGACAGGACAGAGTCCTAGTCTAACTATATTGGATTCCAACAGCATAGCAATACGGTCAAATTATCAGAGAAAGACTAGCCATTCCTATATTAAGATAAAAGAGTTGCTGGAAGTGTGAAATGAGGAAATGGGAAAATAATGAGTTATTAACAAAATAAGTAGTAGAGTGGAAAGACTGAAGACCATACAAAGGATATTGAAAGATGAAAATGTGTATTTTGGTTTGAATACTAATTGCTAAAAACATTATGAGATAATTAGGGAAATTTGAAGCTTGGTAGATATGTATTAAATGACATTATTGAGTTATTTTTATTTTCTTTAGGTATGATAATGATGTTTTACAGTGGAATAGTATAATGTCTGGGATTTGCTTTAAAATAGTTCAGAGGAGAGAGCTTGGTGATGACTGCATATACATATGAGAACACAATATTCTCTCTCTGTTTTTATGTGTTTGATAATTCTAATAAAAATGTTAAGAAAAGATAAAAATGACAAAGGCAAAGATAGTAACTTATTTAGAAATGAGGTTGTGTGATGGAGTTTTTACTTTAATGGGAAGAACTTAAATAAACTGAAGGTCTGTCCTAAATTCATTGAGTGAAGCTTCAGTCTACACCTGACTAGTTTTCAGTTGTAGCACTGTTAAAATCATTAAATGAGATAGATGCATGTAAAACACATACAAAAGTGCCTAAATATAAAACAAATTCCAAATGTATTAGCTATTTATTTTATTCCCATAAAAATTGTTCTAAAATCCATACTTCCTATAGCAATATTTGTATATTAAAGAAATCTTAGTAGTTTGGTGGGAATTCTTATTTTATCTGTGAGTTTAATTATCTGAAAGAACTTGAATTGAATTTTTATTATTTCCTACTAAGCCACATGGGAAACAAATAGTTTAAGTGACTCTCCTAAATTCGACTGCTAGGTAGTGTCAGGGATGAGAGTCCAGACTTCCTAAATTCAGGTTTCCCAAATCACAGGTTCATAGTCTTATTGTATACTGCATCTTTTGTTTAAAAAAAAAAAAATAGGTTAGAATGAACAAAAACACAATGCAAGCAAGCTACTTGCACAAATTTATCTATAGATTTTCCTCCAATTGAATCATATCTGTCACTGTAGACCCATTTTCTTGTTTGCCACTGATGTCTCCAGGCTAGGACAAAACTTGATCTTAGTTAGCTGTGCAATAAATATTTTTTAAATAAATAAATTATGCATTTGTACTTGGTTAGGATTTATGTAGATAATTTACTATTAATAAAATAAGTCCTCTGTGCTCTCATAGGTCAGTTTGTAAGATAAATATAATAAGTACTAACAAAGTAAATAATAATAGAAGATGATGGAATAAAGGGTAGTAATTGGTAAATTTTTAACATTTTTTAAATAGGTGAACTAATGAAGTTGAAGGACAGGATTTAAAAACTGCATAGTTTGATGTCAGAATTACACACAAAATTTTAAACCATGTACATGTGTGTGATCCTTTTGCTGTTTATATTATAAAATATTTTTTATCTATGTCATCAAAATGAGAGAAACAATTATAATGGTTATTATTTAAGAAACCAATGCAATGATATTTGTATGTTAACTTCAAAGGTATAGGTGTCACAATTCTTTACAATTAATTAAATTCTTATGCAAAATTTTTGAGATTTTAAACTTTAAGCTGAATGTAGTTATTGTGTTTTTGCCTATAGTTTGAAATAATGGGTGTGCCTATTTCTAGAATGGTGGTGCATTGATTTTGGTCAGAAATTATGATGCCATAGCACCTATGCATGGCTTTTAATAATTGTTAGATTTTACTATTGCATTATCCTTTTCAACTCACATCAATATTGAACCTTTCTTACACTCATGAATTTTTAATATTTTTCACTGAGCCTGGCTTCTAATTGAGCTCCCTCTGAAGGACTATGTTGAGCCAATATGATTCTTGCTTATGTATATGCACAAAGATTTCTTAGAAAACAAGAAGCTAGAATTATGAGATTTGACATGTGCTTTATTGTGAGAAGTGGGAAACTGACAGATGTGGAGGACATTTCTGAGGAGTCCAACTGGTCCACAGGCAAGCACAACCATATCTGATTAGGCTGACAGCTCTGACTATCCATTTGTACATGAGCCGGTCTCTAATTGTTTTTCAGATCACTTAGCAATTAATGATGCCATTGTCCTTGGGTAGCTCATTTGCAGATCGATACTTGCTGGCAGAGTCAAAGCTTGGAAAGACATAATGACAGTAACCAAAGTGACTCTATTAACAATAAAGCCCACAAGCAATGACTGTGAAAGAAGACTGTCAGGAGATTGTGTTTCTTCCACAGCAAGTACCACTTGCAGTTTTTCAGAAGACTGTCAAGAAACCTGAACTGTAATTAACATTAGTTATTTTAAAAGTTATTTGTTCCTTCACTATGATTATTAAACATATTTTTGCTTTCCTACTGAGATATTTGTTCAAATTATATTTTAAGGTTATTTTTTAAATCTATTACTTATTCCCTCACTCCAGCAAAGTACTCAATAAGATTTTTTAAAAATCATACAAGCTCATTAAAGCAATTATATTTGCCACTATATGTAGTTATAAAGGTGAATCATTCAGAATCAGGAGAATTTCCCCTGCTCCATCTCCTACAACTTTGGCCATTCATTAAAAGTGTGCTTCAGGATAGGTCTATGTTTGAAATAATTGAAGTTCTCAAATAAGTAGAAAAATGTAATCCTAGGCCACTAAGTAGTTTTTATCAGTGTAAAACATGATTTTAAAACATACATAGTTGAAGAGTTCCAAGTAGCCTTATTACCAGAAAAACATATTAAAACTAATAATTTTGATAAAGTATATTGGCTTCAGAAAATTTGAAAACCAAAGGAGAGAAAAATACCTTAAGTACTAATATTATTTGATATTAATAATACTTAAAGTTATAATAATCATTGAGGAAAGCAATATTCAAAAGTTCTCTTTATGTGTAATAATTTGCTTATGCCACGTTTTAAAAGACAATTTTGTCTCAAATATTCTAGGAGAGAAAACAGTATATCCTCTCCTGAGCTTTAAGTACAAACAATGAAAATCTTCTACTTGGGTGAAAATTAAAAGGTGGTTCCAGCACATTAGCTAACTGTTCCTTACTGGATAAATTGGCAATTTTACTTTTCAGATAAGAGTAGTTTTGGTTGACTATGAGAAGCCAAAAACTGTCTGTTTCATAATTAAGGAAATAACTCACACTTTATCTAAATGGATTTATGATTTCTCATCTATTTTCTTAAATCATTTTCATAACAATTTATATGTACTAAAATTAGCATGTATTAACTTAGTCATGAAGCTTGTAAACTACAAATGTGATAATGAGGATTCAGTGCGAGGAAACAAAACAGTATTTTCAAGCAATCTTCAATCTGACTTGTTTAGAGGAGCTAATAAATAAATTAAAACAGCTATTATGTAAGCTTAAAAAACATGGAAAATGTGATCTTCCTGTAACACAAGATTTAGAAAGGACAGATAGGATTTAAAAGTGTTGTAAGAAGAGTAAAAGTTGACAGATTGTCACTTTTACCTGTCTTTACCTGTCATTGTACTTGCTGATTTCATTTTCTCTTTTTATGAGAAAAAGCATAAAAACATAATAGGCAGACTCGGTGAAGATGAAAAGCTTTCTTCCTTAATAGTTTTGTGCTGAGTTGATTTTCCTAAAGAATGTAACTTGTTATGGGTCTCTGATCCAGCCCAGTGGCTGTCAAAATGATTGATGAAGCTGGTGCATGGTAATCTTTGCAGGCTTGGGTCCCTGGGCTTTTGGGCAAGTGGGTGATGCAAAACCTTGTGAATGTGATTGGGCAAAATTCCCAGTCAATGTAAAAACTAGAATTTTGACAAAATGTATTCCAAGTAATATTAGTCAAAAAAGTAGCAGAACACATTGACTTCTGAAATGATCTGACTGAATTATTTTGTGGTGGAGTCATAGCTGAATCACTTCTGTGTATTCAGTCCAAATATATCTGAAAGTCACATAGAGAGATTGCCAAAGAACAATGCTAATCCTACCATCTATGCATGTGTTAATTTATTGCAAAGCTAGATAAAATGTATGTTATTGGTAGAATGGTAGGCAATCATTAAGGCAGTTATAATTTCTGTTTTCATTCTAATTTTTTCATCTTATTTTTCACTTTTGATATTGTATGAGCCACCCAGATGAATTTATTCTCTCAAATTTACGTGTCCACTGGTAAATTGATAGGGGAAAGTTAATGGTCTGTGGAGCCAGATCAACCAACTCTTGCAAGTTTTGCACTACTGTAATACAGTTTCACTAAAACATAGTTCAGTTATATATGATATTACTAGTAAGAAATGATATTTAAGGGAGCATAGTATTCTTTAATTGATTTATAATTTTCAAATCATCTCCCCTCATTGGACATTTAGGTTGTTTATAATGTTTTATCATTTTGTAGTCACTGATATTGTAATACTATTAGACTGAGATTCTGGTTGTTCTAATAGTATAAAATCCTATAAATAAAAATTTCATATCAATATAAAGGCCATTAATGTATATTAAGAAATAAATTCTAAAAATATTATAGAAATTTACCAGTATAGGATCTTAAAATTTGTGTCCTTGCTTACACTGGATAGAATATTCATTATTATTATTTTAATTTCACAAATATTAAGGAAGAAAAACACTTCATTAATTTATTGATCTGATGTTTTTGATTAAATAATAAGACAATATAGATTGGTCAATTATAATTTTGACTTTTGTAAATTCCTTTTATATGTATCATTCTTGATTTATCCAATAGGGTTATGTAATTTATTTAAATTTTAAATTTTTATTTTTATGGGTACATAGTAGGTGTATATATTTATGGGGTACATGAAATATTTTCATATAGACATATAATATGTAATAATCACATCAGGGTAAGTGGAGTATGCATCTCCTCAAGCATTTATCATTTCTTTATGTTACAGATATTTCAATTACGTTGTTTTAGTTATTTTAAAAAGTATAATAAATTATTGTTAACTGTAATCACCCTGTTGTGCTATCAAATACTAAATCGTATTTATTCTATCTAACTATATTTTTGTACCTGTGAGCCATCCCCCACCAACTATCCTTCACAGCCTCTAGAAACCATCATTCTACTCTCTCTCTCCATGAGTCAATTTCATTCAATTTTTAGCTACAAAAAATAAATGAGAACATGTGAAGTTTGTGTTTCTGTACCTGGCTTACTTCACTTAACATGATGTCTTCCACTGTCGTTCATGTTGCTGCAAATGACGGGATCTCACTATTTTTAATGGCAGAACAGTATGCCATTGTGTAGATGTACCGCACCTTCTTTATCCATTCATTTGTTGATGGACACTTAGGTTGCTTCCAAATCTTGTCTGTTGTGAATAATGCTGCAATAAACATGGAAGTGCAGATATCTTTTTGATATACTGATTTTCTTTCTTTCGGGTATATACCCTAACAGTGGCATTGCTAGGTCGTATGATAGCTGTACTTTCAGTTTTTTGAGGAATTTCCATACTGTTCTCCATAGTGGCTGTACTAATTTACATTTCCACCAACAGTGTATGAGGGTTCCCATTTCTCCACATTCTTGCCAGCATTCATTATTGCTCATTTTTGGATAAAAACCATTTTAAGTGGGGTGAGATAATATTGTAGTTTTGATTTGTATTACTCTGATGATCAATGATGCTGAGTACCTTCTCATAAACCTGTTGGCAATTCATATGTCTTCTTTAGAGAATAAATTTTTAAAACAGATTGTTAGATGTTTTTCCTATAGTGTTGTTTAAGTTCTTTATATATTCTGGTTATTAATCCTTTGTCAGCTGGATAGTCTGCAAATATTTTCTTCAATTTGGTGGGTTGTCTCTCTCTTTACTTTGTTGGTTGTTTCCTTTGTTGTGCAGAAGTTTATCAGTTTGATGTAATTCCATTTGTCTATTTTTCCTTAGGTTGCCTGTTCTTGTGGAGTATTGCTCAAGAAACCTTTACCCAGAGCAATGTCCTAGAGAGTTTTCTCAACATTTCCTTGTAGTAGTTTCATTTTTTGAGGTCTTAGATTTAAGTCTTTAATCCACTTTGATTTGATTTTTGTTTATGGTGAGAGATAAGGGTCTAGTTTCATTCTTCTTATAGATATCCAGTTTTCCTAGCACCACTTATTGAAGAGACAGTTCTTTTCCCAATGTATGTTCTTGACGCCTTTTTTGAAAATGAGTTGCTTGCAGATGTGTGAATTTGTTTCTGGGTTCTCTATTCTATTACATTGGTCTATGCGTCTATTGTTATGCCAGTACCATGCTGTTTTGGTTATAATAGCTCTATAATGTAATTTCAAGTGAGGTAATTTGATTCTTCCAGTTTTATTCTTCTTACTGAAGATGGCTTTGGATATTCTGGGTCTTTTGTCATTCCATATATATTTTAGAATTGTATGTTCTATTTCTGTGAAGAATGTCATTGGTATTTTGATCAGGGTTGTATTGATCTGTAGATTGCTCGGAATAGTACATTTATTTGAACAATATTGATTCTTCCAATCCACAAATATGGAATGTATTTCCTTTTATTGTGTGTCATTTTCAATTTCTTGTATCAATGTTTTACAGTTTTCATTGTAACCACATTTTGGTTAAGTTTATTCCTGGGTATCTTATTTTCTTTGTAGCTATTTTAATTAGGATTACTTTCTTCATTTCTTTTTAGGTTGTTTGTTGTTGGCATATAGAAATGCTACTGATTTTTGTATGTTCTAATAGTTTTTTTTTGTTGGAACCTAGGGTTTTTCAAATGTAAGATCATATCATCTGAAAACAAGGATAATTTAACTTCTCCTTTGCAATTTGGATGCCCTATATTTTTATTGTTGTCTGATTGCTCCAGCTAGGACTTTCAGTACTATGTTGCATAATAATGGTGAAAACTGACATCCTTGTCTTGTTCTTAGAGGAAAGGCTTTCAGTTTTCCCCGTTGAAAATGCTACTAGCTGTTATTCTGTTGTATATGGCTTTTATTGTGTTCAGTTATTTTTTTTTACACCCAGTTTTGTGAGGGTTTTTATCATAAAGGATGTTGAATTTTATAGAATGTTTTTTCAACATCAATTAAAATGATCATGTGGGTTTACCCTTCATTTTGTTGATATGATGTATCACATTCATTGATTTGCATATGCTGGTTGGACCATCTGTGGGATATATCCCCTTTGATCATAAGGATGATCTTTGTAAAATGTTGTTGAATTTAGTTTGCTAGTATTTCTTTGAGGACATTTTCATCAATGTTCGTAATTGTCCTGTAATTTTCTTTTTTTTTCACGTGTCTTTGTATGACTTTGGTAACAAAGTCATACTGGCCTCATAGAATGAGTTTGGAAATATTGATATCTTTCTCTAGGTTTTGAAAGTTCTTTGTTATTATGTATTTTAATAAACTTTCTACCCCAATCTCTCTTTCTACCTCCTCTTTATGGCTAGTAACTCTTAGATTTGCCATTTTGAGGCTATTTCCTAGATTTTGTTGGCATGTTTTATTTCTTTTCATTATTTTTTCTTTTGTCTCCTCTGACTATGTATTTTCAAATGGCCTGTCCTTAATGCTTTCTTCCACTTTATCCAATCTGCTGTTGAGAGACTCTGATGCAGTCTTGAGTTTGTCAATTCAGTGTTTCAGCTTCAGAAATTCTGCTTGATATTTTTAAATTATCTCAATCTTTTTGTTAAATTTATCTGATAGAATTCTGAATTCCTTCTCTATGTTATTTTTAATTTCATTGAGCTTCCTCAAAACAGCTATTTTTACATTCTCTGTCTGAAAAATTACATTTCTCTGTCACTCCGGGATTAGTCACTGGTGCCTTAATTAGTTTGTTTAGTGAGGTCACATTTTCCTGGGTAGTCTTGATGCTTGTGAATATTTGTCGATGTTTGGGTATTTATTGTAGTCTCACAGTCTGGGATTGTTTGTACTCCTTCTTGGGAAGGCTTTCCAAGTATTCAAAGGGAATTGAGTGTTGTGATCTAAGTCCTTTGTCACTGTAGCCATATCTGCATTAGTGGTTACTCCAAGTACAGTAACACTGTGATTCTTGCAAACTTGTAGAAGCAGTGTCTTGATGGTCTTGGACAAGATCCAAGAAAATGCCCTGGATTACCAGGCAGAGACTTTTTTCTCCCTTACTTATCTCAAACAAACAGAGTCTTTCTCTCTGTGTGCTGAGCTGCCTCAAGTTGGGAGAGAGGTGACCCAAGTCCCTCTGTGTCCAACATAACTTGGATTGCACTGATTGAGACCTGAAACCAGCACAACACTGGGTCTCACCCAAAGCCTGTGGTGACCACTGACTGGCTACCATTGGTGTTCATTCAAGGTCCAAGAGTTTTTCAGTCAGCAGGTGGTAAATAGTCAGGCTTGTGTCCCTCCCTTCAAGTTGGCAAGCTCCCTACCAGCCCGGAGCAGTTCCAGAAATGCCATATGGGAGCCAGGCCCTAGAGTCAGGAAACATAAGAATCTACTCTGTTCTCTATTCCACTGTGGCTAAGCTGGCACTAAAGACACTTGACAAAGTTCTTCTTACTCTTCCCTCTTCTTTCCTCATGTAGAAGGCCCACAGTGAGTACTGTCTGGCTACTGCTGATGTTCACTCAAAGACCAAAGCCTCTTCAGTCAGCTTGTGGTAAATGCTGCCAGGCTTGGGTCTCTTTCTTCAGGGCAGTGGCTCCCTTCTACCTCAGAGCATATCCAGAACTTTCACCCAGGAACCAAGGCCTTGAACTGGGAACTCTAGGATCCTGCTTGGTTCTCTACTTCACTGGGGCTGAGCTGGTGCCCAAGCTTCAAGACAAGTCCCCTTTACTCTTCCCTCTACTTTCCTCAAGCAGAAGAAGTCTGTCTTTGTGACCACCACAGCTGAGAATGGGCTAGGATACACCTGAAGCCAGCATGGCCCTGGGTCTCACCCAAGAACTGTGTTGAATATGGCTTGGGTACTTCTGATGTTTACTTAAGGCTTAAAGCACTCTTTAGTCAGCAGGTGATGAATCCTGCCAGGACTGGATGCCTTCCTTCAAGGCAGCCAGTTCCCTTCTGGCCCAAGAAGTGTCTAGAAGAGTCCAGGAGCTAGAACCAAGAATAAGATCTTAGGGCTCTGCCTGGTGCCCTGTTCTCCTGTGGCTTAGCTGGTATCCAGGTTGCAAGGCAATGTCCTTTTTGAATTTCCTTATCCTCTCCTCAAGTAGGAGTCTCTCACAGAATTTTGAGCTGTGCTGCCTGTGGTTGTGGGAGGGGTGATGCAAGCCCTCCCTTGGCCAACCAGCTGGTGTCTCACTAGGTTGTGTGCACCCCAAATCCACTGGTTCTGATCCCAGCACAGCTGGAGGACTAGCTCAGGAATTGCAATTCTCATGGTTTATACTGCCTTTCAAGTTTATTTCAAACCCCAGAGCACTTTAGCCCTTTGTGGTGGGTCTAGCTAGAACTCAGGTTCCAACTGCTGGGATGGAATGATTCCCCTCTGGCTAGGGCTGATCTAAGTGCTCCCTTTCTGGGTACTGGCTGAATTCTACCCTCTGCTGTTTTCCACTATGACAAGTTAGCACTGAATTTCAATGCAAAGTCCCATAACGTCTGCACTCTCTCTCTTCCAAGGACACAGATTCTCCAGATTCTCTCTGTGTCACGAGGTTGCTGAAAGGGGATGAGGGAAGGTGATCTTGGCAATTCAAGACTGTTTTTCCTACCCTCTTCAGTAGCTCTTTCCTTGATGTGATGTTAAAACCAGGTACTATGATCTCTCACCTAATTTTTTGTTCTTATAAAGGTGCTTTCAGGTGTGGATAGTTGTTCAATTTGCTTTTCCTGCAGGAGGAGCAATTGCTGGAGGGCTCTGGCCATCTTTCTCCACCTCCCACAAATTTAAAAAAGTAATTATAAAACTTTAATAGGAAATATATATTTTAAATAAATATTATATGTTTATATAATGTATATATTATCTTTATATGCCTTGTATACATTGTATAATCTCCCTCAGATTGTCATCTACCTTTCAATGTAATGTTTTATTATTTTAGATACATAGTTTTAAAAATGTCTGCAATCATATCTACTTTTTTTTTCTTTTTTATGTATTTGCATTTAATTTTAGAAAAGCTTCTCTCTGATTCAACATCAGATCAATATTAAACTAAACTATTTTCCTGGTTTTAATGTTCCCTCTTCCCCAACCCAATCATTTAGTCCTAGATTTTGCCAAATGAGGTTTTTTTTTTATTTGGAAAAACATCATTTTAGTTAGGTTGATTTTTGAACCTTACTTTCTCTACCTTATAAGAATGAAAGACTATTTACAAATAAGTAATGTGAAATGATCTAATTTATTTTTTCCAACTGTCTCTCACTTACCAGTTTTGAACATATAATCTGGACAATGTATATATCATTTTGCTTAAGTTATTTTTTATATAATTTTTCTTATTCTGGTAGTAGATATAGTTACTTTGCTTGGCTTTACAGTTTTTCTTACCAACTGAAATTCCTTTTTATCATGCTTTTACCTGTTATTTTTGGTTTTTGTCTTGGTTTGCTGGAATATATGTAGCTAAAAGTCTTTTATTATTAGTGAAGCAGGATATTTTCCTGACCCCTTTATGGGACGCACAACAAGGTTGCCTCATTTACTCAATCCACAGCTCTCACCTCCTTGGGGGAGGCAGTGCATGAGTGAACAAGGTGAGAACTGGAGTGTACGAGTGCTAGAACCAGCTGGCTGCCTTGGCACTGGCAGGGGTGAACTCTGCTCAATTGGACCTGCTATCCCACATCCCTTGTGAGAGGGAGCATGCAGGTGAGAGAGTGCAGGAGCTGGGCCAAGCGCTTTTGGGTCCTGGCAGGAACAAACAGCACACAGGCCCCACAGAAGCATCAAGGGTGTTCCCCAACAACCCCTGAAGTCCCAGAGGGAGTGTTACTGTGCTCTTTCAGCTCTACCATCTACGAATGGCTTAAGCATTAACAACTCAGTGGGCTCTCTGCATTTTTGGCAAAGGGTCAATGTGACAGCCTTTTGTATTCACATTCATGGCTCCCAAGCTCTTGTTCAATGTCCAGGAGAAATGAGGTCAGATGAATAAAGTGAAGGACGGTAAATGCAGAGGATTTTATTGCTAGTGAAAGTGGCTGTCAGCAGGAAGGGGAACTGAAAAGGAAAAGGGGCAGTAAGGTAATCTTTCCCTAAAGTCTAGTCATCTCCAGCCAGATTCTTTTCCGACATTACATTGCCAGACTGTCCCTCTGAAGTCAAGCTGCTTCTCTCCAACATCCAACCATAGCCTCTGACGTCCAGCTGCTTTTCCCTGCTCTGCCAGCTGAGTCTGGGGTTTCCATAGGCACAGGATGAGGGGCAGAGTGGACTATGCATTGTTTTGAAAAAGGCAACATTTGAGCAGGAAAACACGGATATAAGTTCTCACTTTGTACCATGGTCTCATGCTTTGTGGCTTGAGGGTGGGACTTCATCAAGGACCTGCCGTTTTCTGCTTAGAATTTCTCTGCCTCCTGTCCCTGTCAATAGTGGTCTGTAGTGCATTGTCTGAGATTATTTTCAGTCTTTGGGACACCATCTTTTCCATAACTCAGACCAATACAGAGCATAGGTTTTAGGGTGTATTTATTTGAGTGCATTTGTTTGCTATAAATTTAGTTCATATGTGTTTACTAGGTAAGTATATGTTAGAATTTATTTTTTATAGTTTGCAATGGCATTTATTATGAAATAGAAATAATATGTTTTCAACCTGGTATACAACCAGTTTTAATTTTGATGATTAGCTGAATAGGGTAGAAGTATCTTAAAATTATGGCATATTCAGTGCAAACACAACAGGTGATAAGGGATTCTTGAGTGAAAACATTGTGCTAGAGTACACATAACTCCTTTTTATTTTATAGTATTTTTATAAGAACTAGACAAAGCTTTCTATTTTCTTTCTATTCCCTTTTCTTGTAATCACTGACATATTCTTTATCTATGTATTTACAGATGATGTTTAAATACGGATCCACATTTCCAACCTTTTTCTGATCCTTGGGCATGCTCTCCCTCCCCAGATTTTCCATGGACATTTTCACTTATATGTTGTGTTACTTCAGAATCAACATTTAAAAACTGAATTTGTGGTGTTTCTTGGCAGACGCTATATTCTGACTACCCTAAATCTCTTAATGTATTGCCTACAATGACTTCCAGCATATTTATGACCAGGTTTGATTTGAATGTTTTGTCTGACCAGTGGAGAGTACTTCTCTTCCCACTGATGCATACATATTCCTTCCTAGGTTGTATGTAAAAGCTTACGTATGAGTATAGTGTAGTGCAGCTGACTTAATGAACAGCACAATAAGCTTGTATTCCTCCCTATTTTTTGTTTCTAAAACAGTGTGTCCTCTTTTGAAATAAGAGTAACTAAGTTTTTTAATATTTATATTTCCTAGTATATGTCGAGTTCAAGAGCAGGGTCCATATTTATCTGGTTTACTATTGGGCATATAATGCAGCATCTTACAATCACAGACACTTCCTATTCTTCTAAGAATGGCTTATGACTGTTTTTAAAATACAATATACATTATAAAGCTAAATCTCAAACTCTTCACCTTCTACATCAATACTTCAATTAAAAAGTATGGACGTTTCTAAAATTTTTGCTTTGGAATTCACCAATGATATTTACATAGCATCTTCACTTTTCTATTTTTATTAAAACAGTTGTATAGTTTAAATATATAGTTAATGAATTCTGTACAGATTCATGTAATATCTTTCCTGTGCACTCTGCCAGTATTTTGAGTTGGGATTTTGTCATTAGTTGCTAAGCATGTGTTAGAGTTTGGAAATGGGTTACATGAGCTTGGCCCAGGTCATCAAGGAGCATCAGGCTTTCTGCCACAGTTTTCATATTGGCCAACCTTCTCCGGAAATTTGTGGTTCTTAGGTAGGAAGATTGCCTGATCCCAGGAGTTTGAGGCTACATTGAGCTATCATCATGCTACAGCACTCCAGAATTAGACCCTGTCTCTTAAAAACAATCATGATTCTTTTAGAAACTTTCAACAAATACCATTTAACATTTTGGAAAAGCTGAACTTTTGTGCAAAATGTGACATGAAAGGTATAGAAGCACCTTGTTCACTGTAGGGCAGTGCAGGTTAGTAGCTTAAGAAATCATATGACAGTAACAAGATGGTGCAATTTTTCACTTGAATGATTTTTCTACCAGTCTAAATAGCAAACTGTATTATTCTGTTTCATACAATGTATTTTTAAATTTTCTGATTTAAAAAGGAACTAAATAGCTTAGAATGAAACATAATGAAGCTTGTTATTTGTAAATAAAGGTGACTATAATTGATCACAGTTTTAAATCTTGTTCATCTATTTGTTAATTGATGTAATTTATAGACACCCTGCCTTCATAAATTTCCTTGTAGATGTTTAGCAAAGAGCAGTCTGACAAAATATAGTAAAATATGTGGTTTCAACTCACTATAACTTTAATCCTCATATGCCTGAGTGAGTTATAGGATAGCAGGAAAATGAATATATGCATTATGTCACTAAGAAAAAATGCACACCCTTCAGATTTCTGAAGACAAATTATAATTTGTAACAAAATACCAATGTGCTTTACAATAGTTTCTACCCTTTTGCATTAAATAAGATACTTCAAAATCTTGGCATCATATCTAAATATTTTATTGTAATATTAAATTTATAAAAACTTTGAAACATGTAGATTATTTTACTATCTCTACTTTTTATCAAAATTCAATCACTTTTATCATCAACTAAAGCATGTGGCTTAATGTCTAAAAAGTTTTGGTTGAGTTATGTAGCTGCAGAATAATAAAAGAAACACATGCTAGAACCAAAGGACACTTTTATTTGATAACAAATGTTAACTTTTCACTTACCATTAGCAGAAAACAACCTTAAAAACTTTCAAGTTCAGTATATGTCATATTTCTCAGAACTTGATAAAAACTAATCCTTACTGTGCAGAATTTCAGTATTCAGTATGACATATAAGGAATTCAGAAAACAATATCAAGATTTTGGTGCTGGATTCACTCATTATTATTTCCATTACCCCAACACTTTAAACACCCACAAGCCTGGGGCATTACTGAGTATTTCTCAAATCAAATAGTATAGAATAAAAACATATATGAACTAGTTTCAAAAAATTCAAATAAACTCAAGAACTTATTAAGTATAAACCATGCTATGGAGGCTACATGACCTATATGACCATCATTAAATATATCACTTTGGTTAAGTGGCAGACTTAAGTATTTAGACAAAAAGAGTTAGTGCCAATATGTAGGGACTTAATTTTAAGCACAGTAGGAATGAAGGTTCAGATGAATTAAATGTTCTATTTTATTAATTTTAATCCTGACAATAATCCTATAAGATATGAAGATAATGCATGTCAGAAACATTATGAAAATTACCTACAGCCACAGAGACAGTGATTGACAGGACTGAGTTTTACCATAGGCCTGTTGTTCTTTAAAGCTAATGCTGTTTCCACTGTGTGAACACATATTAGAAAAAGTTCAGAAAAGAAAACAAGTAATGTGAATCTGGTGAGCAGAGAAAACCTAATGGAATAAATAGGCTTTAAGTCTCTCTATCTAAGATTTAGAATAATTAGATATGGGAAAGGAAAGGAAAGGAGATTAAGCTCTCCTGATTGAGGTAATGGTGTGAGCCACAAGACAAGCATGTAAGACTTCTCTTCTAAATATCATCTCTTTAGCTAGGTTTTTATTTTATTTCTACATTCACTGTTTCTGCACCTCATCACACATCATATTTGAACGTTTGCCTGAGGCTACAAACTAAGTAAAATACCTTTTGATATTACTTGTTTTTCTAATATAGACATCAGATTAATCCTTAGAAGAAGTTCATTCATTCATTCAGTTACTATTTTTAAAATAAACACTTTATACAAATTAAATTTAGAAGAATTTATTTCTAAACTCTTCTAAACAAAGAATGATCCACGAATTAGGCAGCACTCAGAACCGGGAGAGGTTTAGAGAGCCCCACCCATCAATGTGGGCAGGCTGTATTTATAGACACAAAAAGGAATTGAGGTAAAAAACAGCTTGATTCATTACAACTTGTCATTTGCATTATTTGAGCATGGTATGATGAGGCATTTGCCTTATGTGTACATTGTCTGACCGGTTTGCCTCCTATGATTGGCTGAAGCTTGGCTTCTATAAAATTGGCTGAGACTTAGCAGTTTGTTACAAAAATATATTCTTAAGTTAGGTTGCAGTTTGTTTACTTAGCAAATTAGGTTGTAGTTCATGATGTAGAACTTTGAAGTACAAAAGCAGCTGTAGGCTGCTTTAACAAGTCACCCTTTTGGTGTCCTCTCAGTTTTGAAAGATTGACGAAAACCTTGGGCATTGATTCCATACTCTGTCACCATCAGAATGGATTTGTTTGGTCTCATTATGGAATTCACAATTTATGACATCAGGTTAGTTGAATGATGTTTTATGTATCTTTTGTGTTGTCATTGTTCTAACTTTAGTCAGACCATTTGACATATAGTGGATGGCTGCATCCAGAGTATTTGAGACTCTTGAGAGACCACAGTGCACCATGGAATCTATTATAACAGCTATAAAGAGGATAATACTAAGAAACTAAAGTATATGAACTTTACAAATTGAAACAATCAAAATCAAAATCAGATATATAAATATCAAATATATAAAAAATGAGATAGAAGCAAAAATCTTGTTTTAACCAAGTAGATTTTTTGTTGATTTCCTGAAACTGAGTTTCTGTCATACCAGATTTATTTATCTAAATGTAGCAGGAGGTGTTAGCTATTGCACATACCCCTAGTTCAGCCAACAAATAGCTCAATGTAGCCATGTTATCTAAAATAAGTTTAGCAAAATAATTTAAAGAAGTTTTCTGGGCAACTGTAGAATCAACTATAGTGGCTAATGTTTGAGACAAATTTTGATTCCTAACTTTATTTACGTGTATGCCACGTCAAGGAAGAAGCATTCTACAAAAAAGATGCCAATTTGGTGGGATTTACATTTGCCGGCAAATTTCGCTTTATTCTGTGGTGCAAATTAAAAGGTGTACAATGTTCAGCTTCTTATTGGTTATAGATTGTCAGTGATACTGTTAAAATCTCTAAAACACAGTGGCCCCTTATTTTTCGCTTATTGATACATGGAGTTGCCCATGCATATGGTTAAACAATAATTATATTGTTATGTTCTCTATGTAAATATATATTTTAGAGAGGCACAACAGACAGTTCCCTGTGGGATGCTTCATGCATTAGGACTAATTAGTAGGGAAGCACTAGTAATATTTATCCAAGATTCCATTACTGAATTATTGCATAACTGGAGGCTACCAACATTCAGGGAATTAGGGTTATAAATTTGTCTACAAAAGGTCAAAATACATTTATTTTAGTTTTTAAATTTAATGTCTGGTATAATATTACTGCAAAACCCATACTATAGGTTCTGCTTTCTCTTACATTTAAACAAGGAATCTGGATACCTAAATCTGAAAGCCTAACCCTGTAGAAAAGAATAGATACTGCAGTTGGGATATTAGTAAAATTTGGTAGAGGGTAAAGCAGATAATTTTTAAGATCATGTGAGGATTTAGGTTTCACATAACATATCCAACATGAGGTTCCCTGCTTCTGAGGAAAAACCTCCCTGCCTAGTTTTACTTTTGAGGCCTTCAATGTCTGTGTAGTCACAAGAGTCTGGAGGGGCTGTCTTTAGGAGAGAAATGTGGATCCAAGACTCAAGAACCTGAATTATTGCTGCCGTATGATTGGTAAGAACTTGGTATGCTTAGGATTGGTTTGGATGAGCCACAGGCAAAACACTGCCTAACTTCAAATTATACTATAATGCTATAGTAAACAGAACAGCATGATACTGTTACAAAACAAACACATAGATCAATGGAACAGAATAGAAAACACAGAAATAAAGCCTCACACTTACAGCCATGTGATGTTCAACATAGCTGACAAAAACAAACAGTGGGGGAAGCACTCCCTGTACAATAAATGATGCTGGGATAATGGGCTAGCCATATGCAGAAAAATAAAACTAGACATTTACCTTTCAGCGCATACAAAAATTAACTCAAGATAGATTGAGGACTTAAATGTAACACCTCAAATTATATAAATCCTAGAAGAAAACCAAACCTAGGGAATACCCTTCTTGACATTGGCCTTGGTGAAGAATTTTTGGCCAAGTCCCCAAAAGCAATTGCAACAAAAACAAACATTGACAAGTGGGTTCTAATTAAATGAAAGAGCTTCTGCACAGCAAAAGAAATTACCAACAGGGTAAACAGACAACCTCTATAGCAGGAGAAAATAGTCACAACTTTGCATCCAACCAAGTTCTAATATCCAGAATCTATAAGGAACTTAAATCAATCAGCAAAAACCACAAATAACACCATTAAAAAGTGGGCAAAAGACATGAATAGACACTTTTCAAAAGAAGACATACAAGGAGCCAATAAACATGAAAAAATACGCTCATCTTCACCAATCATCAAAAAATGCAAATCAAAACCACAGTAAAATACCATCTCATAGCAGTCAGAATGGCTATTACTAAAAAGATAAAAAACAACTGACGCTGGTGAGGCTGCAGAATAAAGAGAATGCTTATACACTGTTTGTAGGAATATAAATTAGTCACTGTGGAAAGTAGTTTGGAGAGTTCTCAAAGAACTTAAAACAGTTACCACTTGACTCAGCAATCTTATTGTTGGGTATGTACCCAAAGGAATGTAGATATGTTCATTGTCATGATATTCACAATAGTAAATAAATGGAACCAACCTAGGTGACCATTGATGATGAATTGGATAAAGAAAATGTGGCACGTATGCACCATGACATACCATACAGTCATAAAAAAGAATTAAATCATGTTTCTCACAGCAACATGGATGGAGTTGGAGGCCATAATCCTCAGCAAATTCATGTAGGAACGAAAACCAAATACTGCATGTTCTCATTTACAAGTGGGAGCAAAATATTGAGCACACATGCACGTAAAAATGGGAACAGGAGACACAGCAGACTACTAGAAGGAAGAGGAATAGAAGCGTGCATGGGTTGAAAAACTACCTATTGGGTACTATGCTCACTACCTGGATCCAATATACCCATGTGACAATTCTACATATGTACCTCCTCTATCTAAGATAAAAGCCAAAATTAAAAAAGTAAAAGAACTTGGTATGATCCCTTACAATGCAGTTCAGTGGTGGTCTTTCTCTGGTGTCATATCCATATGATGTAATCTTCAGGTTCTAGATTGTGAAAGGTGTGGTTGTCATTAGTTGGTGGGCCATTTAAAGGCTTATTTTATGTGGTGAAAGAGACACTTAGGCATAATGCATTCAAGTCTTGGAATGCTGAATTTTGTCAGAGTTTCTAAGAGCAGGAGATACATATGATTTTATTATTAGGGGTGTAGGCCTTTCAGTAATTATTTCATTAGGGGTCAATCTATGTTCTCTAATAAGAATAGATCTAATTATCATCAGTCTGCTAATATCATTGACAAAGACAATACAACTGATTCAATTAGCTTTGCTTAATGCCTTTGTGTTTGTAATACCTTGTTTAACTGCAGTGAAATGAATACTTCTATCACTGAAGATTTCTTCAGGAATGTCCCACAAAGGAAACACATTTTGTAATAATCTCAGTTACTATTATAGAATCAACCTATCTTCATGGGAAAGTTTCTATACAACCAGAAAACATACACTGAAATTAGCACTTGCATGAAATCCATTGGTTAGTATTTAAACGGTCCCTCAAGTGCTAGAAATTAATCACCCGAATTTTGTACTGTCTTATGGAATATGAATTTGACAAATCAAATAGTTGTTATAAATCATTTTCACAATGTCAGAACAATTACCAAACCAATTTTTAATTTTTAAAATATCATTTGATCTATTTGGAAAAATAGAAGCTTTAAAGACTCTGGAAGCACCAGGCAGTTGTCTAGGCTTTTCATGGGATTGCACTTAGCATTAGATTTAGATCTTCATAACCATCACCTTTGTTTCTCCAATTCAGGTATACAGCATTATTTCTTAAATAGGTTATCATAGCTAATTTGACTTGGATCAAACTTATGAGGCTCATTCAAATTGCATATTTTAATAATTGCAATATTTTAATAATAAAGCCACACACTTACAGCCTAGCATGAAAATCTACCAAATTTAGTTTAACATTCCTGATATTCAATTAATTCTGTTCTGCTTCATGTTTGGGTTAGTAGTTTTGTGGAGCCAACCAGTTTCTTTCTTAGAGTTCTGGAAATTCTTATCAAGTCCAAAAATATGACCTGATTTCTATGGATTTTATAATTCCTGGAATACATATTAATAACATGTCCATATAAATGTAATTAAAAAAGTTAGCATTACTTATTATTAGGCAATGCTTCTTATATAATTTAATGTATCAAATAAGCCCAAATAGTTTAATATGTCTTTTTACAAGGAAAGAGACAAATCCTTTGGAAATGTTCCAAAAGCACATTCGGAAAATCCAGAAGTTATTTCAAGCTCAAGAAAAAAAACTTAATTTCGAATTTTGAGTTCAGAAAGTTTGTCAAAAATATCAAGAGCTTAAAATACTTGATCAAAATACAAGCATAGGCCACTTAAATGATAGTTATTCATTTAACTAGAGGGAGAACTTAAAGACTTCAAAGACAAATACAGAAAGTTACATAGTTATTAAAAAAACTGTCTTAGTAGAGAGGACTCAGTTTTTTAAATGTAATCAGATCTAATAAAGACACATAAAGCACAAGATTAAACAGGGTAAAACAAAACTTTTACTTCCCAGCCCAATTTCCTAAAAGGTAAATACTTTTTACAATTTCCTATTAAGAGCCAACCAATACTCCAAGAGCGTTGTTTGTTTTAACAGAGGATCAAATTGTTAACAGAGAGAATAAAATTCTAGTTTTGCATCAGTGAAATTTTTAATTGATGCTAAATATTTAGAAAAACTTAATAATTCCTTTTTAATCTTAGCCAGCTTCATAACACATAAAATTTTTTATTTCACAAGACTCATCTTCCGCAAACCTTCTACAGCTTTCTTATTTACTCAGGCTTTGTGCTAATACTTTTTCTCTTCCCACTTTGAAACAACTAGTCATTCTACTTTAGGACAATAATGATTCTTTTTCCCTTAACGGAACAATTCTTTCCTACCTCATTGCTTTAATTAACAAAATCTTGTCTTACTTTCCTTGAATATGAAGTTGTTGCCCTTATTATTTTTAGTTTTAATTAGCATATATTAATTAGAATTTTAGTTATTAACATTTGCAAATCATTCTGTGGATTAACACTATTTTGTAATTTCTGAAAATATGTGCGCCATCAAAATATGATTTATTTTTGTTTCTTAACAGACCAAAATATACTTAAATTCTTCATACTATATGAAAAACAAGAAGTCCAAAGTAAATAAATTTAAACTTGTGTTCATCAATTAATGTTTCAGTATTTTATATTATATTAAAATAATCTAGATATTTAATTAATATTCTTTATTTAAATTTGCAAAACTTCAAGGTGCAAGTTGCCAAAGGGATTTGGGAAGCTATTTTTAAGAAGACACATTGTAACACAAAACAAAGCTAGCCATCATCAAGTTTTTTCCCCGTTGGCTATTTGTATAGCATGTAAATGTCATCATGAAAGCAAACACCTGAAACCATAATTTTAGTTTGTTTGTTTTATTGCTGTGCTTGATATACATGAAATAATGGACATTGCTTCTTCATGTGCACATTGTTCTTACATTGAACTCTTAGTTCTATAAACCAAAAATAACATTCAACGACCTCTGCAATCATCTGAATGGACGCCCTCTCGGCCAGGGCACTCTAAAATTTACCCTGAAAGACTGGTTAAGGCCATGACCGGAAGTGGGTTTGAACATTCCTCATTATTCCCCTCCAGTATTAATGTTAACATAAACCTTAAGTCTGATAAGAAACATTTACAATCTATTCTTTCTAACTCCTGCTACTTGAAGGCTTCATCTGCATGATAAAACCTAGGTCTCCACAACCCCTTATCATAACCCAGACATTTTTGTTTGGACGAACTGAGGCAAGATGGTGCACTTCCGGGTTCTTCCTCACCACCAGCTCTGCCCGCGCGCGCGAAAATGCAGCCGGCGCCCGGGAAGGTGCAGATCAACCGGGCATGCGCCAGGTGACGTCAATCTGAAGAAACCAAGATTTACCTGGTCGCACCTGCGGAACGCCCCCGACATGCCCGTGCCCCGCCTATTGCCCTTCCACTCCTAGAAAAGCCGCTCTCCGCCAGTGAGCCACGTGGCCTTCTCACAGCCCCACTCCTGTCGGGATGTCAGGACTGCGAGAACTCCGTGGGAGAGCCCCACCGGGGGACTCTGCCGGCCTCCTTAGCGGAGGCCGACAGACTTCTCCCTACCCACCTTCTTTCCCTGAAGCTAGGTGACCAAAATAAACTTGCAGTTTTGCTCCTACACTTGCCTACCCGCTGGTTCTTTTGTGCCCGCTCGGCTGGTCTTAGAAAAACAAATCAATTTTTTTCTATTGATAATAACTCTTTCAACCAATTGCCAATTAGAATATGTTTAAATTCTATGATCTGAAAGTCCCTACCTTTAGTTGTCCTGCCCTTCCAGATCAACCAATGTGAATGTTACATATATTGATTGATGTGTTATGTCTCCCTAAAATGTATAAAATCAAGCTGTACCCCAATCACATTGGGCACATGTCATCAGGACCTCCTGAGCCTGTGTCATGGGCACATCCTTAACTGTAGCCAAATAAACTTTCTAAGCTGACTGAGTCCTGTCTAAGATATTTGAGGTTCACATTTTGGTGAAGATGAAGGAACTCTGAGTGGAGGTTTCCCTGACCTTTGACGTATCTCCTATTGGTACCAGCTTGAGCTATCTTTATGGCTCAAACCAATAGCACAATTTTCTAAGACCTGCCCCCAATGCCAAGACGATCCCTGATCTCCCAAAATTTGACTGAGATCTAAAGTTTATTTTGCTGTACAACATTTTTGGAGATTTGCTTGATTCCAACAATGAAGGCAAGTTTTCCTGCTTCCATGATGATGGAAGGCAAGTAACTCCTTTCTAGGATGATAGAGAGTAGTCGTCAGCCTGAGACCCATTCCTAGATAAGTAGCTGAAGTTGTTTTATTTTTATTTTTTTTTCTGAGTAAAGGTAAGATTAACAACCAGCTGATTTTAACTTCTCCTTATGATTAGGACACTCAACAATCATTTTTTTGGCATTGTTTGTTCCAATCTTTCTTGCATCAGACTTTACCAACTCTACCTTACTTGGTCAAATCCTTGTAAGAATTCCAGATTATGGATAACAAGACCTCTCTGAATTGGCTAAAATTCCTCTGAGCTGCAAAAGAGAAACAAAGCAAGGCAAAACAGAAGCATGCACTTGGTTTCTGTGTTTGCTTCCTGTCTTTAAAAAAAACAAATGTTTTTTCATTTACCTTTCTTTCCCCCATTTCTCCTTCCCTCGTCATCATCTTTGGTACCAAGAAAAAGTATAGAGAAGGCTTCTAGTGACTTGAACCCCTAAAACTCAGAAAAAAGATGATGCTCATCCCTTTTTGGGCTTTTTGCTTTGTGAAGTTCCAAGAGTCAGGGACAGATTCTTCTTAGCTCTGCTTTCCTGTATTGCATGACCTGACCTGACCTCGTTGGCTTTTGGGGGTCCCAGATATTACCTTGAACTGTGAGAGGATTTGGTTTTGGCATGTGTAATGGTTAATGTATTAGTTTGTTTTCATGCTGCTGATAAAGACATATCTGAGACTGGGAATTTACAGAACAAAGAGGTTTAATTGGACTTACAGTTCCAGGTGACTGAGGAAGACTAATAGTCATGGCAGAAGGCAAGGAGGAGCAAGTCATGTCTTACATGGATGGCAACAAGCAAACAGAGAGCTTGTGCAGGGAAATTCCAATTTTTTTAAACTATCAAATCTCATGAGACTTATTCACTGTCACAAGAACAGCATGGGAAAGACCTGCCCCCATGTTTCAATTATCTCCAACCAGGTCCCTCCCATAACACGTGGGAATTATGGGAGCTAAAAGATGAGATTTGAGTTGAGACACACAGCCAAACTATATCATTCTGCCCCTGGCCCCTCCCAAATCCCATGTCTTCATGTTTCAAAACCAATCATGCCTTCCCAACAGTCCCCAAAAGTCTTAATTCATTTCAGTATTAACTCAAAAGTTCACAGTCCAAAGTCCCATCTGAGACAAGGCAAGTCCCTTCCACCTATGAGCCTGTAAAATCAAAAACAAGTTAGTTACTTTCTAGATACAATTGGGGGGTGTGGGGGGGGTAGGGTACCGGCATCAGATGAATACAACTATTCCAAATGGGAGAAATTGGCCAAAACAAAGCAGCTACAGTCCCTATGCAAGTCCAAAATGCAGCAGGGCAGTCAAATCTTAAAGCTCCAAAATGATCTCCTTTGACTCCATGTCTCATACCCAGGTCATGCTGATGCAAGAAGTGAACTCCCATGGTCTTTGGCAGATCTGCCCCTGTGACATTGCAAGGTACAGTCTCTCTCCTGGCTGCTTTTATGAACTGGTGTTGATTATCTATGGCTTTTCCAGGTGCATGGTGCAAGCTGTCAATGGATCTACCATTCTGGGATCTGGAGGATGGTGGCCCTCTTCTTACAGCACCACTAGGCAGTGCCCCAGTAAGGACTCTGTGTAGGGTCTCAACCCCACATTTCCCTTCTGCACTGCTCTAGCAGAGGTTTACCATGAGAGCCCTGCCCCTGCAGCAAACATCTGCCTGGACATCCAGGCGTTTCCACACATCATCCAAAATCTAGGCAGAGGTTTCCAAACCTCAATTCTTGACTTCTGTGCACTTTCAGGCTCAACACCATGTAGAAGCTGCCAAGGCCTGAAGATTGCCCCCTTCTGAAGCCACAGCTTAAGATTTATATCAGCCCCTTTCAGTTATGGCTGGAGTGTCTCTGACCCAGGACACCAAGTCCCTAGGCTGAACAAAGTATGGGAACCTTGGGTTCAGCCCATGAAACCACTTTTTCCTTTTAGACTTCCAGCCTGTGATGAGAGGGACCGCTGTGAAGACCTCTGACATTCCCTGGAGACATTTTTCCCATTTTCTTGGGGATTAACATTTGACTTCTCATTACATATAAAAATTTCTGCAGCCAGCTTGAATGTCTCCTTAGGAAATGAAATTTTCTTTTCTATCGCATTGTCAGCTGCAAAATTTCTGAACTTTTATACTTTGCTTCCCTCACAAACTGAATGCCCTTAACAGCACCCCATTCAGCTCTTGAATGCTTTGCTGCTTAGGAATATCTTCCACCAGATATCCTAAATAATCTCTCTTAAGTTCAAAATTCCACAAATCTCCAGGGCAGGGGCAAAATCCTGCCCGTCTCTTTGCTAAAACATAGTAAGAGTCACTTTTGCTGCAGTTCCCAAAAAGTTTCTTGTTTCCATCTGAGACCACCTCAGCCTGGACTTTATTGTTCATATCGCTATCAGCATTTTTGTCAAAACCATTCAACAAGTCTCTAAGTAGTTCCAAACTTTCCCACAAGTTCCTGTCTTCTTTTGAGCCCTCCAAAGTGTTTCAACCTCTGCCTGGTATGCAGTTCCAAAGTCACTTCCACATTTTCAGGTAACTTTTTGGCAACACCCCACTTCCAGTACCAATTTACTGTTTTAGATCATTTTCATGCTGCTGATAAAGACATACCTGAGGCTGGGCAATTTACAAAACAAAGAGGTTTAATTGGACTTACATTTTCATGTGGCTGGGGAAGCTTCACAATCATGGCAGATGACAACGGAGAGCAAGTCACATCTTACCTGGAGGGCAGCAGGCAAAGAGAGAGCTTGTGCAGGGAACTCCCATTTGTAAATCCATCAGATCTTGTGATGCTTATTAACTACCATGAGAACAGCATGAGACAGACCCACCCCCATGATTCAGTTATCTCCCACTGGCTCCCTCCCATAACGCATGGGAATTATGGGAGCTACAGGTGAGATTTGGGTGGAGACACAGAGTCAAACCCTATCACAGTTTCATTCAGGTACCCACTTCCACCATTCTCCTTGTGAGAAGGAGTGTTGGGGCATAGAGAAGACCATGATAATAGGAAAGTGTTGAACAGAGTTGGCAGAGCATATAGTCCATATAGTCAGCAGGGGTTTGAGAAGAGGGGTATCCATCAACCTTGAGTTTCTTATGAAAGAAGCAAAATTGACTAGAGAAAAGGGAAAACTAATTCTTAGTAATTTTTCTCTGAAAATGGTCCAAGTGTCAATCGGATAGGTTCAGACATGGAGATTTTTTGGACTTGATTTGAAACTCCCACCACGAAAATATTCTCTTTTCTCTCTGAGACCTTGGTCAATTATTTTCCTGGGAGTGAAGACTTTGAGGGCTGCTTCTAGTAAAATAAATAAATAAATAAATAAATAAATAAATAAATAAATAAATAAATAAATAAAATTAATAGTTTGTGACAAAGGGAGGGCTCCCTCTGATGGCTGGTGTAAAAGTGGACACTCTTTTCCAATGGCTTGTTTACAATAAAGGCAGATATCCGAGAGCACAGGGTGTTTTAGTTTAAGACCCACTGGATTGGGTTTAAAATATGTACAAAGACATTCTCTTGGTCCCTGCCTGACTAGTAGGTAGGTAGGTAGTCAGGCAGATATGAGCAGAGCAGGAAAGGGCTCCCACTCAAGGAATGTCAAGGGACCATCAGATGATGGTTGGGTGATTGTTAACTGTCTCTCTAAAATAATAATTGGTTGCAGCCAGTGCCGGGGAAAGGCAGCCTCCCAATAGATAGAACCATCTGAAACTGGTGACCAGTAGCTTCCTGATAAGATCTCAAGAGTTGGGCGAGTGGGCTCACGCATACACACTAAGAGAAAAAAAGGGAAGAGTTTAACTGATAGATGACCTTATGGGAACATTCAGACAGGTAAAAGAAGAATGCCTCAAGTGAGCATGTGTATAAGTCTAGTAAACACGCTGTGCATGCAGCCTCTCCCTGGTTCTGGCAGGCCACTGCACATGCAGATAGCCCACCTCAAGGGAAGAATCAGGGGAGAAGTCATTCAAACCCAGAAGCATGCCAATGTATAAGAACTCAAGTCAAAGGTCAAACCCTACACAATCTCTCAAGTTGTCTACTTGGCCCTTGTCCAAGTGTACTTTACTTCCTTTCATTCCTACTCTAAACTTTTTAATAACCTTCTCTTCTGCTCTAAAACTTGCCTTGGTCTCTCCTTTGGCTTTATGTCCCTCCATCAAATTCTTTATTCCAAGGAGGCAAGAATTGAGGTTGCTGCAGATCCATACAAACTCACCACTGCTAACACCTGTATTGATGTAGCTGTAAAAATATGCATCTGTTCGCCTTTTGTAAGAAGTTTTCCTACTGTAGACATTGTAACTCAAAGTTATCTTAGTATGATTTACATGTTTCTCTAGAAAAGCAGTGATTCTGGGTCTACAGTTTTTGTAAATGTAATTGGCTGGTGCCCCAGATGGAGGAGTTCTAGACTCCTTGGATCCAGATGAGCCCATGGTTCTGTCTTGTAGTAAACCCACCTATCAATTGAACCCAGTTTAGCTTATGTCTAATCTAGTCACACACCTGAAGCCTCCCTGCAGGACCCAATCCTGTCTCTGTCATGACTTCCATACCCACTCCAGATCAAAAGTGCTCATATAAACTCAGAGAACTCAAAACACAAGTTTGTGGAGCTTGAAGACGAGAGAACTCACACTCCCACTGCTGTGAGAGATCACTGGGCACAATGGGCCCTGGTGGGTACCTTCTCTTGGTCACTGAGTGCTTTCAGGGATTGTTAGATGTCTACTTAGGATTCCAGTCTGACAATGAACTGGTTTTTTTTTGTTTTTTTTGTTTGTTTGTTTGTTGTTTGTTTGTTTTTTTTTGAGTAGTAATATGTTTAATGCTTTGAGGAACTCCCAAACAGTTTTCCATAGTTCCCTACACCACTTTACATCACCACCAACAGTATATGAGGTTTCCATTTTCTCCACATACTTGTCATCAAAAATTAATATTATTTTTATTATAGCCATCCGAGTGGGTATGAAGTGACTTCTCATTGTGGTTTTGGTTTGTATTTTCTTTTTTTTTAAATTTTTTTTAATTTTTAGTTTTTTACATGTCTTTCTGTTTTTTTTAATTAATTTATTTTTTATTATTATACTTTAAGTTCTAGGGTACATGTGCACAATGTGCAGGTTTGTTACATATGTATACTTGTGCCATGTTGGTGTGCTACACCCATCAACTTGTCAGCACCCATCAACTCGTCATTTACATCAGGTATAACTCCCAATGCTATCCTTGCCCCTTCCCGCCTCCCCATAATGGGCCTCAGTGTGTGATGTTCTCCTTCCCAAGTCCAAGTGTTCTCATTGTTCAATTCCAACTTATAAGTGAGAACATGCGGTGTTTGGTTTTCTGTTCTTGTGATAGTTTGCTGAGAATGATGGTTTCCAGCTGCGTCCATGTCCCTACATAGGACACAAACTCATCCCTTTTTATGGCTGCATAGTATTCCATGGTGTATATGTGCCACATTTTCTTAATCCAGTCTGTCACTGATGGACATTTGGG
>NW_012120821.1:7066721-7066980 GCF_000951035.1 Colobus angolensis palliatus
TGAAGTCCTTGCCCATGCCTATGTCCTGAATGGTATTACCTAGGTTTTCTTCTAGGATTTTTATGGTATTAGGTCTAACATTTAAGTCTCTAATCGATCTTGAATTAATTTTTGTATAAAGAATAAGGAAAGGACCCAGTTTCAGCTTTCTACATATGGCTAGCCAATTTTCCCAGCACCATTTATTAAATTGGGAATCTTTTCCCCATGTCTTGTTTTTCTCAGGTTTGTCAAAGATCAGATGGCTGTAGATGTGTGG
>NW_012120821.1:7067030-7097341 GCF_000951035.1 Colobus angolensis palliatus
GTTTTCTAAATATACAATCATGTCATCTGCAAACAGGGACAATTTGACTTCTTCTTTTCTTAACTGAATACCCTTGATTTCTTTCTCTTGCCTGACTGCCCTAGCCAGAACTTCCAATGCTATGTTGAATAGGAGTGGCGAGAGAGGGCATCCCTGTCTTGTGCCAGTTTTCAAAGGGAATGCTTCCAGTCTTTGACCATTCAGTATGATATTGGCTGTGGGTTTATCATAAATAGCTCTTATTATTTTGAGATACATTCCATCAATACCAATTTATTGAGAGTTTTTAGCATGAAGGCCTGTTGAATTTTGTCAAAGGCCTTTTCTGCATCTATTGAGATAATCAAAATTGATAGACTGCTAACAAGACTAATAAAGAAGAAAAGAGAGAAGAATCAAATAGACAAAATAAAAAATGGTAAAGGGGACATCACCACCTACCCCACAGAAATACAAACTACCATCAGAGAATACTATAAACACCTCTATGCAAATAAACTAGAAAATCTAGAAGAAATGGATAATTTCCTGGACACTTACACTCTCCCAAGACTAAACTAGGAAGAAGCTGAATCCCCGAATAGACCAATAGCAGGTTCTGAAATTGAGGCAATAATTAGTAGCCTACCAACCAAAATAAGTCCAGGACCAGATGGATTCACAGCTGAATTCTACCAGAGGTACAAGGAGGAGCTGGTACCATTCCTTCTGAAACTATTCCAATCAACAGAAAGAGAGGGAATCCTCCCTAACTCATTTTATGCGGCCAACATCATCCTGATACCAAAGCCTGGCAGAGACACAACAAAAAAAGAGAATATTAGACCAATATCCCTGATGAACATTGATGCAAAAATCCTCAGTAAAATACTGGCAAACCGAATCCAGCAGCGCATCAAAAAGGTTATACACCATGATCAAGTGGACTTCATCCCTGGGATGCAAGGCTGGTTCAACACACGCAAATCAATAAACGTAATCCAGCATATAAACAGAACCAAAGACAATGAACTGTTAAAAAGAAAAACTTTAGACAAATTAAATTTAGAAGGGTTTATTTAGCAACAAATTTTTATTTATTTATTTATTTTGAGATGGAATCTCGCTCTGTCATTCATGATGGAGTGTAGTGGTGTGATCTCAGCTTATTGCAATCTCCACCTCCCAGACTCAAGCAATTCTCCTGCCTCAGCATCCCGAGTAGCTGGGACTACAGGTGCATGCCGCCATGCCCAGCTAATTTTTTGCATTTTAGTAGAGATGAGGTTTCATGATGTTGCCCAGGCTGGTTGTGAACTCCTGAGCTCAGGTATTCTGCCCGCCTCGACCTCCCACAGTGCTGGGATTACAGGCGTGAGCCACCGCACCTGGCCAGCAATGAAGAATTTATAAATCCGGCAGCAGCCAAAACCAGGAGAGGTTCAGAGGTCTCCATCCAGCAACACTGACAGGGAGGGCTTATAGGCAGAAAAAGGAACTGAGGTACAGAAAGAGTTTGATTGGTTACTGCTTGGTATTTGCTTTGTTTGGACATGGTATGTTGAGGCATTTAATTTATATATGTGCATTGTATTAGTCCATTTTCATGCTGCTGATAAAGATATACATGAGACTGGATACTTTATAAAGGAGAAAAGGTTTAATGAACTCACAGTTCCATGTGTCTGGGGAGGCCTCACAATCATGGTAGAAGGTAAAAGGCACATCTTACATGAGGGCAGACAAAAGAGAATGAGAGCCAAGTGGAAGCAGTTTCCCCTCATAAAACCATCAAATCTCATGAAACTTATTCACTACCATGAGAACAGTAAGGGGGGAACTGCCCCCATGATTCAATTATCTCCTATTGGGTCCCTCCCACAACATTTGGGAATTATGGGAGCTACAATTCAAGAGGAGATTTGGGTGGGAACACAGCCAAACCATATTCTTCTGCCTTGGCACCTCCCAAATCTCATGTCCTCAAATTTCAAAGCCAATCATGCCTTCCCAACAGTTCCCCAGAGTCTTAACTCATTTCAGCAGTAAGTCAAAAGTCCACAGTCCAAAGTCTCATCTAAGACAAGGCAAGTCCCTTCTGATCCTGAACCACAAAATCATTTTTTTCCTCCTGGGCCTCCAGGCCTCTGATGGGAAAGCCTGCCTCAAAGGTCTCTGACATGACCTGGAGACATTTTCCTCAGTGTCTTGGCAATTAAAATTTGGCTCCTTGTTTTTTATGCAAATTTCTGTAACTGGCTTGAATTTCTTCTCAGAAAATGGGTTTTTCTTTTCTATGGCATCATCAGGCTGCAAATTTTCTGAACTTTTATTTTCTGTTTCCCTTTTAACACTGAATGCTTTTAACAGCACCCAAGTCAGATCTTGAATGCTTTGCTGCTTATAAATTTCTTCTTCTAGATACCTTAAATCATTTCTCTCCAGTTCAAAGTTCCACAGATCTCTAGGGCAGGGGCAAGATGCTGCAAGTCTCTGCTAAAACATAGCACCTTCACTCTAGTTCCCAACAAATTCCTCATCTCCATTTTAGACTGAATTTCATTATCCATATCATTATCAGCTTTTTTGTCAAAGTCATTCACCAAGCGTCTAGGAAGTTCCAAACTTTCTTTTTTTTTTTTTTTTTTTTTTGAGACGGAGTCTCGCTCTATCGCCCGGGCTGGAGTGCAGTGGCCTAACCTCAGCTCACTGTAAGCTCCGCCTCCCAGGTTCACGCCATTCTCCTGCCTCAGCCTCCCGGGTAGCTGGGACTACAGGCGCCCACCACCTCGCCCGGCTAGTTTTTTTTTTTTGTATTTTTTAGTAGAGACGGGGTTTCACCGTGTTAGTCAGGATGGTCTCGATCTCCTGACCTTGTGATCCGCCCGTCTCGGCCTCCCAAAGTGCTGGGATTACAGGCTTGAGCCACCGCGCCCGGCCAGAAGTTCCAAACTTTCTCACATATTTCTGTCTTCTTCTGAGCGCTCCAAACTGTTCAAACCTCTGCCTGTTACCCAGTGCCAATGTTGCTTCCACATTTTTGTGTATTTTTACAGCCACACCCCATTCTGCTGGTACCAATTTACTGTATTAGTCAGTATTCATGCTACTGATAAAGACATACCTGACACTGGGTCATTTATAAAGAAAAAGATATTTAATAGACTGACAGCTCCACGTGTCTGGGGAGGCCTCACAGTTGTGGTGGAAGGCAAATGGCAAGTATTACATGGTGGCAGACAATGGAGAATGAAGACCAAATGAAAGGGCTTTCCCCTTATAAAACCATCAGATCTCATAAGCCTTATTCACTACCACGAGACCAGTATGGGGGAAACTGCCCCCATGATCTAGTTATCTCCCACTGTGTACCTACCACAACACAAGGGAATTACGGGAGCTACAATTCAAGATGAGATTTGGATGGAGTCACAGCCAAATCATATCAGACATGACCTGGTCAGTTGGCTCCTGTAACTGGCTGAAACTCAGCTTTTTGTTACAAGGATATACTTGTTAAATTGCAGTTTAGGAATGTATGAATACAGGGATTTGGAGATCAGAGGCAGCTTTTGGCCAAACTTAAATTAATTTAGCATAATATTAGGCTGGTGCAAAAACAATAGCTGTTTTTGGTATTACTTTTAATGGCAATTAAAAAAAACTGTGATTGCTTTTGTACCAACCTAATACATTTATTGAATTTATTGAATGCCTACTTACTAAATGCCAGAAACTATGGTAGTTGCTGGAGATTTTTTAGTAAGTAAAAATACAGGCCGGGCACGGTGGCTCATGCCTGTAATCTCAGCACTTTGGGAGGCTGAGGCAGGCAGATCACAAGGTCAAGAGATCGAGACCATCCTGGCTAACACGGTGTAATCCCGTCTCTACTGAAAATACAAAAAATTAGCCAGGCGTGGTGGTAGGCGCCTGTAGTCCCAGCTACTCAGGAGGCTGAGACAGAAGAATGGTGTGAACCTGGGAAGTGGAGCTTGCAGTGAGCCACTGCACTCCAGACTGGGTGACAGAGTGAGACTCCGTCTCAAAAAATATATATATAATGTCCCCTTTATTGGATGTCAGAATCACCATTGAGGAAATCATTTGACAGTGTCTTTAAAAGTGTGCTAGATGAGAGGTGGGAGAGCTCAAGTTTTGGTTCTGAGTTTGCACCTTTCTAAAACTGGAACTTATAAACCACAGTTTGTGGAGTAGGTTGGGCCTTGATATCTTAGGCAAATGTATGCATTAGTTTTCCAAATTAAGAAGCCAAGGCTGTGAATCAGATGTGATAAATATTTCATATATGATGTAGAACAATCTTTTTCTTTAAAAACAGTATAATAATGTTGATTTTTCTTTGGTTCTGTGTTCTTTGACATGCCTTCAAGAATGTTAAGACAGAACAAAATTCTATTTTGTGGGAGACTATCCACACAGCCACAATGTGGGCTGGACTTATCTAATGATCTGGAGCTCTGAGATATGCAAACTATTTATTTAGATATCTAATTTGCATTTTAAGAGAAAAAATGAATTTTTCTTAACATCCTTAGAAGCATGGTTTCAGAAGACTTATTTTAGTGCAGTTTAATTTTAAACTCCTTTTCCTCATAAATTTTGGGAGACAGATTAATTAGACATTTTAAACTCTTTTAAAGGTTTTAATACAGACAGTTTTGCTCCACATTTGAAGAAATTGGTCTATATGTAGAAAATGGCATTGATGAGGAATAAGTCTGGAAATTTAAGATACAGAGTTGATCCTTGAACCACACAGATTTGAACTGCAGAGATCCACTTGCATGGAGTTTTATTTTGCTTTCAGTAAATACAGCTGATTATCCATATTGGCAGGTTCTACATCAGCAACCAAAGCAGATCCAAAATACAGTGTTCATGGAATGTGAAACCCCCCTCAACGGAATGTTGATTTTTGTATTTGTGGCTTCTGAAATCTTGACTATGAGACTTGAAAATATGTGGATTTTGGTATCTGCCAGCAGTTCTGAAACCAATCCCCTGCAGATACTGAGGGACAACTGCAGTTATTTATTTCCTAACAAACTTGTTTTCCAAACAACAATATCATGAATGTATTTGCTTTGGAAATTTTAATTTGTGACACACTGACACCATCTGGCTCAATAAGACAAAAAGACCTAGGAAAGAATAACTTATCAATGTTATTCTTGAATGATTTTAAATAAAGTGAGAAAATAGTCTTAAGTGATAAGAGTTGACAAAATAATGTTAGAGAAATGAAGCCTTTAAAGTAACATTGCAGGGCTATACAAACAGAGGGATCTATGTACGTCTAAAATTTAATACACAGGAAAAGTTATATCTTATGTGAATGGTGCTTACTGGGATGTTAGAATTGCAATGAAAGAGTCTCAAAGGGAAAAAATTATCCTTTAAATAGCAAAATATAAACAAAGAAGATACTTTAATATTATTGCCAGAAGCATTGTTGACAGTTACATATGATGAGTTCAAAAAGATTTATGTACCTCAATATTTAATTTCCCAGAGGATTATATAAAATACTGTCCTACATAAGCATATTAAAAAGTCCTTATATTGTTTAATTATTTCTGAGTTTTATTTTTAACTTTCTTAAATTATAGTTAAATGCTAACGTATTTCTACATATTAATATATACTCATTTTTTCTCAATTACCATATTAAAAGTGAAATATGACCTCAGTTCTTTAATACCAACTTTTCTTACCACTTGGCCTTGGCAAGAATTTTGTTTTTACTTTCCTGATTTTTCATATAAACAATAAATGTGACCCACCATAGTGCTTAATAACAGCCTTAAATTGTATGGAAAAAATTAGAATAATAAATTAGATGATAAAAACTTACTTTTAGTCTTAAAAATTGATATCAAACTGGGTACTTAAGGTATACTTTGCTGCAATTGTATATTTATTGTTGTATTAAAGAACAGAAATAATAAAGTACTGGTTAGAATTCTTTTGGTTGTTAATAATCATAAAAAATAAATAACTCAAACCAACTAGTCAAAAGTACGCACTCTTTGTAGGTACTGCCTACGGCAGCTGGCGTATAAAAGCACCCCTCAGGTAAAGGGATGTAAGTGGACATGAACAGTATCAATCATATATAAATATGTAAAAAAGTGTAAGAATAGTACATGATGCCTTGTGTGATAAACTATATCATACTGGACCTTAATGTATTCCTGCTTCTTTGTATCCACATCCTTTGGTGGTCCTCTCCCACATTGACTGGGCATGGCCATGTGACTTGCTGAATGGGACCGCAGCAAAAGTGACGTAAATAAAAGTGAGAAAAATTCTTACCCCTCAGGAATTGTTTTTTATTCCTAGGAATACTTCTATGATGATGTGAAGAAGCCTGGGCTAGCCTGCTGAAGGATGAAAGACCATGTAGAAAGCAGCCTCAGCTATTTCAGGTGAGTCACCAGACATGTGAATGAGATGATCCTATACATTGGCCTCAGCTTAGTTGCCTTTGCCAGAATTGCTCAACCAAACCTACGCATTATGAAAAATAATAATTATTTGTTAAATTTGGCCGATACATAATACATCTTGGGGTGGATGGTTACCAGTTAGCAAACACTAAGTGGTACACCATATTGTGCTATACTTATTTCTTTTCCTTAGGAAATTGACAAAGTGTTTTACTGATGTTAACTTGCAATGCATTTAAAGACAAAAAAGGAAAACCTTAATCCAACATTGACATTTCATTCCTGCATCTTTAATGGTTTGATCAGAATAATCACTGACTCATAATTATAATTGATGCATAAGTGGGCACACTTTGATATTAAAAAAGTGAGGTAATATACATATTACTAACTATGATAATTCTAGTAATTTTCCTACTCAACTTATGTTTAAGGACATGTCACCAACAGTGGTATTCAACTTCATTTGAAATTCAAAACATTAAAGTTAATTTTTAAACATTTTTATTGAGTTGAAGCTAAAGAGTTGAAGAAAAAATAAGAAAATTAAGATTTCACTTCATATACATGTAATGGATGTATTTTGTGGTAATGCAGTTTTAGTGTTTAGGCCACTGTGAAACTAGCAAGATAGTGGTTTTAAGTGCTGACCTAGTTATTTTGAACCTATAGCTTTAAAAATGCATGAAGCTTATTTTAACATAAAATATATGGTTTTAAGATTAAATTAATTCTTCCATATATTGCATTCTTTCCTCCACCAGTTTCCTCTCTATAGGTATTTGTATATATATAGACTCTTTGACAAATTGAGTACATATTATATCTGAGTCAACACGTGTATATATGCACATGAACACTAAGAAAGGACATTAACATTTCTAAAATATGTCAGATGTACTGACATAATAAAATTCAAATTTCCCTGTCACTTAAGAAAAATTTTAATTTTATTTTACAAATATGGAAATGGGTTTCCAAATGAATTAGCTAACCTGTTGGTCACACAATAATTTAGTGGGAAAACCAGGTCTCGAATCAGGTATTCTTACTGTTCAAGGCAATCTATTCCCAGAGAAGTCACGCTCATAGGTTTATTTTCTATCCCCCTTTGTTTCTCCAGTGTTACACAGTATGGGTATTGATTCATAATCCTTTACATTTTAATAAATATTTCATGAGTACACATGCTTATACTAAATCTATGCAATACATCAAACACATAAATTGCTGATTTAAAATAAGAAAACTCATGTTCTGTTAAACAAACTAAATATTTTTGCTCCCAGGTGTATGATCTAGTTACCCTACTTCTATTCTATAAGAATGCATTCACATGAAGCATTTGCATATGTTCTTGTATGATTTCAATATTCAACTCAAATACTTTCACTGAAACACTTATTCCCTAGAAAGATTAAAAGATGTGTAGAATGACAAAAAATGTCATGTCTTGGAGTCATTTCTAGTACATTTTTAAAGATAGGAAGAAAAAATTAAAAGTAGACATGTAAAAAACAGAACATGTTGGTAGCCTTAGGAAAGAAATGATTGCAACATAAACTAAAATGAAACTCCTATCTGGGAGAAAAGTAATTTAGCTTCATGAACAGCTGCATCTCAGAGGGTCAGGCATATGAGGAATTAAAATTAAACAAGTTGATTTTAATATGCCTTAGTAACTGTGATTGATATTACAGAGCTGTTGTTGACTATACATTAAGAAACAATTTAGGATCCAGTTTAAAATAAAGTTTATAATCCTTGTTTAATGGATTTTGGTACCTCAGGCAATACAGTGCTGTAAAAATGATTAAAATGTGCCCTGTCTCTGTGTAATCAATAAAACCTCTCTAAAATTAGTTAGGATCCAAAGACCCCTCAGTAGCCTTGGCAGTGCTGCGTCTGTAGAATTCCAAATAAGCCATCTATCATTATTTCCATATACAAGGTTCATTAGACACCTCATTCTTTATCTTATTAGCACCAAAGTCAGCTAAACAATCAAATCAGAAGGTCACCTTTAACAACACTGAATTAAGCCACAAGATACTTCAAGATATTATTAATACAATGCACCAAAATGCAATGGTAAGAATATCTAGAAGGCCAGTGAAGGGTTACCATAAAATAACTGAAATTATGCACATTTATAAGTTAGAGATACATTTATTCTATGATGGAAATTTGGAAACAGGCATAAATTTCTTATTAGTTGCCTTATTTAAAGACATTTTCTTTGTAAATTCTGAAATTAAATTTCTAGTGTTTATAAGAGGATGGATAAAATCAATAACTTTAGAGTTATTTTTAATTCTTTTTATGATCATGAATCATACATAAGCACACATGTTTTCTGAAATTATTTACTTTTTGAAATTATTTTTTGTCACTAACATTTTATAACAGAGCTTTCACATTATTTAAAACAGTCAATGCTTTCAAAGACATTTTCAAAGGCATTTTATGATTTATATAGCAAAAGAAATTTGAAGTTTAGCTTTTATATACATTAAAGTTCTAGCCACCTAGTAGTGAATTTTAGTGAAATTACCTTTAAGTGATACTTAGAAGTGCAGATATATTCTGCAAATGTGCTGAACTTCTCACCTAGTGTTAAGTTTATCATATAAATAAAATTATATCTCAATTAACAATGCCTTTTTATATATTCATTACTCATAACTTAGTTTTTTTAAATTTAATTTTATTCTAATTGTATATACTAGGATAGACTTAGTGGTCAATAGCAATTAATGCCTACATCCATAGTAAGGATGTATGCCACATGCTTACTTCAATCTGATGTTCTTTAATTCTCCAATCACATTGCATACTAAATTAATAAAAACATATTTCTATTTCTCTTGGATTAACTTGGGGCCTCTAAGAAAGTGTTTTAATCATAGTTAAGGATGACCAAAAATCTCTCCTTGAATATAATACTTCCATTTAATACTTTGTCATTGCCGTGTATATGATGATGAATATGATTACTCTTGATGTGACAGTTTTTCATGAAGTTTACAGCTTTTGAAATTCTCCCCATATCAGCACTGTAGCGTTACTGCCATCATTATCTTTATTTCCTCTTGATACTTTCAGTCAAAATGTTTCCCTCCAACCTTCTCCAAATGCCCCATTCCCACTGCCACTGGAATATATCACTTAATTAAGAAATGTAAATCATTATAATGTGAAAAATAGTTTGTTTTTCATTTTCTTATCATGCAGGACAGCATATTAAAAGAGGTGGGAGACAAAAATGTAACTTTCTATGCTGATATAAGAATGATTAGGAAAGATATCAAAGGGGAAGAGAGGGAGAAGAAATTTCAAGAACAAGATATCGAGTGGCAAAGTACTGAAGTGTTTAGAAGAAGGATGAGAGGCTTAACATTCTTTTCTTTTTCTTCAACTTTTATTTTAGATATGGGGGTACATGTGCTAGTTTGCTACACGTGTGTATGTGTGATGCTGAGGTGTGGGATATGGATCTCATTATCCAGGTAGAAAGCATAAAACCCAATAGGTATTTTTTCACCCCACACCCCTCCCTCCCTCCCCTGTGTAGTAGTCGCCAGTGTCTATTGTTCCCATCTTTATGTCCATGTATTTAGCTCTCATTTAAAAGTGAGAACATGCAGTATTTGGTTTTCTGTTCCTGCATTAATTCACTTAGAATAATGGCCTCCAGCTGCAATGAGACACAATCAGGATGGCTATTATTAAAAAGTCAAAAAAAGCAATAGACGCTGGCAAGGTTGCAGAGAAAGGGGAATGCTCATACGCAGTTGGTGGGAATGTAAATTAGTTCAGCGATTGTGGAAAGCAGTTTGGAGATTTCTCAAAGAACTTAAAACAGAAATACTATTCAACCCAGCAATCCCATTACTGGGTATATACCTAAAGGAAAATAAATTGTTCTGTCAAAAAGACACAGGCACTCATACGTTCATCGTATGTCATTGTATGTTCATTGTATGTTCATTGCTTTGCTATTCACAATAGCAAAGACAATAAATCAACTTAGGCACTCATCAATGGTGGATTGCACAAAGAAAATGTGGTACTTACATACCATGGAATACTATGCAGCCATAAAAGGAGTGAAATAATGAATCATGTTCTTTATCGCAACACTGTTAAAAATGATTTAGATCATTTTGGAGAATCAGAACATGAAAAGCATTATCACTATCAATAAGCCTGCAATTCATATTAATCTAAATCAGTTAAAAATATAAAAGGCATTACCATCAGAGTGAACAGGCAACCTACAGAATGGGAGAAAATTTTTACAATCTACCCATATGACAAAGGGCTAATATTCAGAATCTACAAAGAACTTAAACAAATTTACAAGAAAAAATCAAACAACCCCATCCAAAAGTGGGTAAAGATATGAACAGACATTTCTCAAAAGAAGACATTTATGCAGCCAACAGACACATGAAAAAATGCTCATCACTGGCCATCAGAGAAATGCAAATTAAAACCACAATGAGATACCATCTCACAACAGTTAGAATGGCGAATTAAAAAGTCAGTTAGAATTTACAATTAAAAAGTAAGGAAACAACAGGGACTGAAGAGGATGTGGAGAAATGGGAATGCTTTTACACTGGTTGGTGGGACTTTAAACTAGTTCAACCATTGTGGAAGACAGTGTGGTGATTCCTGAAGGATCTAGAACTAGAAATACCATTTGTTAATGGTATTTTTACCAGTTTATTACTTATTACTGGGCATATACCCAAAGGATTATAAATCATGCTGCTATAAAGACACATGTACACATATGTTTATTGCAGAACTATTCACAATAGCAAAGACTTGGAACCAACCCAAATATCCATCAGTGATAGACTTGATTAAGAAAATGTGGCACATATATACCATGGAATACTATGCATCCATAAAAAAGGATGAGTTCATATCCTTTGTAGGGACATGGATGAAGCTGGAAACCATCATTCTGAGCAAACTATTGCAAGGACAGAAAACCAAACACTGCACATTCTCACTCATAGGTGGGAATTGAACAATGAAAACACTTGGACACAGGAAGGGGAACATCACACACTGGGGCCTGTCGTGGGGTGGGGGTAGGGGGGAGGGATAGCATTAGGAGACACACCTAATGTAAATGAGGAGTTAACGGGTGCAGCACACCAACATGGCACGTGTATACATATGTAACAAACCTGCATGTTGTGCACATGTACCCTAGAACTTAAAGTATAATAATAAAAAAAAAAGAAATAAAGGAACAAGTAAACAAACAAATATATATATATATATATATATATATATATATAGGCAGAGCTATAGGTCTTTCAGTTTTTGTTGTTACTTGTTTTGTTTTTCTTTATAGGATTTAAGACTTGCTTTAAGGAAGATACTTTGTGCTCTTTGACATGTTCCTCTTTCCTGAGATCCATTGTATAGCATGGTGACTCTAACTAATAATTACTGCATACTTGAAAATTGCTAACAGAGTAAATCTTACCTGTTCTCACCATGTACAAAAAATATGAACATGCTAATTAACTTGATTTAAAGATTTCACAATGTATTCTTATGTCCAAACATCACATAATACACTGTAGATCTACACAATTTTTCTTTGTCAAATATTCCTTAATAAATCTGTGAAAAAAAATAAAATTAGAGTAAAATATTAAGAAGAGTTTATTATAAATTGAGATTATAATATTATGGTACTGGGTCTAATAATTCAAATTACTAGAAAGGATTGGAACATTTCTCATTAAATACTTTAGTTGTTCGAGTAAAGTTAAAGGAGCTAAAGACTTTTTAGACAGTATTAACCTTTATGATAAAAAAGTCATGACTCTGATAACACAAAAGGACATTATATTCTCTGGAAGTAAATGGTTGGTATTATTGATAATAAACCTAGGAAGCAAATGCATATCACAGAGAACAGTGCTGGACTTATTTCAGCAGTTTGTATTGGTTGCTTTTTTAATGGACACATTTCCTATATTGGGTCTAAGGCTTACAGCTTCCTCTACTCTCACCTTAGAACAATGCCAGTGGTGTGGAAATATTTGATCCCAAATCCGTGTCCTTTGGTCAGCTCCTTCTGTGAGTGTTTTAGGATCAAAAGGATGATAAATTTCTACCATATTTGGGCAAGCCAGTCTCTTTTCTGTGATTCCTTTTTGGACTCCAGTCGCATGTGTTTAAATATATTTCGATAAAAGATTAACCTTTTTTCTTTTTTCTGAGATGGAGTCTTGCTGGGTCACCTAGGCTGGAGTGCAGTGATGTGATCTCAGCTCACTGCAACCTTTGCCTCCTGGGCTCAAGCAATCCTCCTGCTTCAGACTTCTGAGTAGCTGGGATTACAGGCGCATGCCATCATGCCCAGCTAATTTTCGTATTTTAGTAGAGATGGGGTTTTGTCATGTTGGCCAGGCTGTTCTTAAACTCCTGACCTCAGGTGATCCTCCCGCCTTGGCCTCCCAAAGTGCTGGGATTATAGGCATGAACCACTGTGCCCTGCTGATTAACCTATTTTGAATGTTTGCCTTGTGAATTGTAGTATAAGGGTGACATACGAATATCTCCTTCTCGGTGCATGGAAATTAAAAAAACAAAACAAAACAAAAAAACTCTATTTCAAAATTTCAGGACAATTCTCTCTGAAATAATAAGATTCAAGGATTTTCCTTTTCCCCAATGTTCAAATTCTAATTATTACAATTCATTCTTACAAAAATAAAGTCATAGATTTTGCGTATTTTGTGGGTCCAGTGGAGGGAGTTGACAGATGATTTTCCACAAAGTTATGGGTAAAGCACTTACATTTTCTCTTCAATCAAGATAATTAAATTTAGTAAGTTTCATTAACTGTTCATGCTTTTTAAACCCAATGCTTTTTTTTTTTTACCAAAGTAGTGAGATTATTATTATTATTTTTAAGATAATTACAGAGCGGAATGTGTTTCAATGCTTGGGCAATTAATAGCACATTTGCAGGGTCAACAAATGCTGCCAAGATGCATGCATTCATTCCTGCACTCTCTGGAGTAATGCCTAGTGGTCTCTAGAGATTCTTGTGAGTAAAAAGATGGTAGAACCTAATTTTTCAGATGAGTGGTTCTCTACCATTTTGGATTGAGAACAATTAAAACCTGATTAGGTATTAATGTATGCATCTTTATTTCTTTTTTTAAAATATGGAGCCTTGCTCTGTCACCCAGGTTGGAGTGCAGTGGCTCCATCTTGGCTCACTGCCACCTCCACCTTGGGTTCAAGTGATTCTGGTGCCTCAGCATCCCAAGTAGCTAGGAGTACAGTTGCGTACAACTGTGCCTGGCTAATTTTTTGTATTTTTAGTAGAGATGGAGTTTCGCCATATTGGTCAGACTGGTCTTGAGCTCCTGACCTCAGGTGATCCACCCATATCAGCCTCCCAAAGTGCTGGAATTATAGGCATGAGCCCCTGGCCCATCTTGCATCTTTCAACTTTTTTGTTTTTGAAACCTTAAGGAAGGAAGAGTGGGTAGCTAAACAGCTATGATTCCTTTTCTTGAAACTGTAGATCTAATCTTATGTAAGCAGAAGGAAGTTTTCATAGTGAATAAAACTATTTTACATAATTTGTATAACTTTCTAGGTTTTAAAATTTTTAGCATGAAAAAATCAACAATATTCAATGAAACAAGAATATTATGAAAGTACAGATTCTAGAATAATTAGATTTTGCGACACTTGCTTCATTTATTCAGTTGTTTGCTTTCTTGGGTGATGTTGTTAAGGCATTTTTAAAGGTCTTTTCTTTAGTTTATGTAATTATTTATACGGAAAACTACTTCATACCAGTTTATGGAGACATTTGTCATTCTTCTACATGGCTTGCATAGTACTCTGTCATACAAATGTACCATAATTTATTATCTTCTATGGTTGAGTAATTTGCTTATTTCTAATACTTTGCTATCAATAATTGAATTTGTGTACTTAAAGTATTGTATTTCAAGCCATGTGATTGCCTCCTCATCTGTAACAAGTTATCTTAACTAGCACTTTAGAACAAAAATAGTTACTACCTCTCCTTTTTGTTGCTCGGGATTTCAGATGTGGCTTACCTCAGTAATTCAAGCTGAGACTCTCTCAGGTGGTTTCAGCCAGATATTGGCCAGGGTGCAAGTACTCGAAGTACTGACTGGAATTGTCGGTCCACCTACCTAGCGGCTCCCTCACACAGCTGTCTAGCTAGTGTTGGCTGTTGGCGAAGACTTCAGTTCCTTGCTGTGATGGCTTCTCTATAGTGCTGCTTGATTGTCCTCATGGCTTGTGGACTGAGGAAGATTGACTGGGGTGTGATAAGAAGAAAAATGGAGAAAATATACTCATCTTCTCTGTATCTTAACTCACCTATTGCCATGCTATGCTTTAATTCAAAAACATGTGTAAGATACTATGAACCTATGCTAGCTGGTGGAAATAGCAACATAAATGATGCAGCTTTTGCCTTTAAGTGCTTTCCAGTGTAGTAAGATAGGATGGCATATAAGCAAATAAACACAAAGCAGAATCCTTAAAATACATCTTTATACATTTATTAAGTATATTTGGTTTTGTAAAATTAATTAGTACTAAAGTATATAGTGGTAGTTCCTATTTTTTTAAAAGTAAATACCAAAAACTATGAAGTTAGCATAAAAAGTTTTAGTTTTTCTACAGATATTTTAAAATTGTTTCAAATACATGTATACTTTTGGTGTATAATTTTAGAACCCATACACATGTTTAGAATTGGAAGTTTCCAACCCGTTCGATGTTTATTCATCTCCATAAAACCATGGATATCTTTAGCCACAATTTCTAAACATAATGGGAAAAAAATCTATAAAATTTTATCATTGTTATTTTGTGTTTTCTTATAATTAAAAAAAACTTTTTATTAAACTATAGCATGCATAGAGAAAGGTGTACTTATTGTGTGTAGTTCAAGAAATTTTCCCAAATGAAATAATCCGTCTGAGGACCAGATCAAGAAACAGAACATTACCAAAAATCAGTATTCCCCTTTCACCCTCTTTTGATTATTTCCCCTTCCCAAGGGTAACTATTAGTATGAGTTCTGTTGTTATAAACTGGTTTCACTTGTTTTTGATTCTGTCTAAAAGGTTTTTTTAGATTCTGTCTAAAAAAGTTTTTTTAAATTTTTTGTTTATTGTTTATGTGCCAGGCAATGTTTCAAGTGCATTTGTGTTTTGTTTTATTTACTTCTCCTTTTTTTTCCTTGAAATTTTATTTTGGGTACATGTGCAGGATGTGCAGGTTTGTTACATAGGTAAACATATGCCATAGTGGTTTGTCATAGATCATCACATCACTTAGGTACCAAGCCTAGCATCCATTAGGTATTCTTCCTGATGCTCTCCAACCCCACCACCTGACCCTGTGTCCATGTGTTCTCATCATTCAACTCCAGCTTATAAGTGAAAACATGTGGCATTTGGTTTTCTGTTCCTGTGTTAGTTTGCTGAGGAAAATGGGTTTCAACTCCATCCAAGTCCCTGCAAAGGACATGATCTCATTCTTTTTTTTGACTGCATAGCATTTCATGGTATATATATATATGTATATATCTCACATCACATTTTATTTATCCAGTCTATCATTGATGGGCATTTAGGTTGATTTCATGTCTTTGCTACCGTGAAGAGTGCTACATTGAACATACATGTGCATGCATCTTTATAATAGAATGATTTTTATTCATTTGGGTATATACTCAGTAATGGGATTGCTGGATCAAATGGTATTTCTGTTTCTAGGTCTTTGAGGAACCACCACACTGTTTTTCACAATGGTTGAACTAATTTACACTTGAGTAAAACATATTTTACTAGCAGCGTAAAAACATTCCTTTTTCTTCACAAGCTCAACAGCATCTGTTGTTTCTTGACTTTTTAATAATCATTATTCTGACTGGTGGGAGATGGTATCTCATTGTGGTTTTGATTCGCATTTCTCTGATGGTTAGTGATGTTGAGCTTATTTTTCATGTCTTTGGTTGCATGAATGTCTTTTTTCGAGAAGTGTGTGTTCATATCCTTTGCCCACTTTTTAATAGGGTCATTTGTGGTTTTTTTATACATTTGTTTAACTTCCTTATAGACTCAGGATATTAGACCTTTGCCAGATGAAAGGATTTCAAAAATTTTCTCCCATTGTGTAAGTTGTCTGTTCACTCTGATGATAGTTTTTCTGTTTTGCAGAAGCTCTTTAGTTTAATTAGATCCCATTTGTCAATTTTTGCTTTTGTTACCATTGCATTTGGTGTTTCCATCATGAAATTTTTTCCTGAGCCTATGTCCTGAACGTATTGCCTGGTTTTCTTCCACGTTTTTTTTCCTTTCTTTCTTTTTTTTTTTTCGTATAGTTGGAGTTTTACAGTTAAGTCTTTAATCTCTGTTGAGTTAATTTTTGTATATGGTGTAAGAAAGGAGTCCAATTTTAATTTTCTGTATATGGCTAGCCAGCACTCCCAGCAACATTTATTAAGTAGGGAGTACTTTCCTCATTGCTTGTTTTTGTTAAGTTTGTTGAAGATCAGACGGTTGTAGGTGTGCAATTGTATTTTGAATTCTCTGTTTTTTTTTTCCATTGGTCTATGTGCCTGTTCTTGTACTACCATGCTGTTTTGGTTGCTGTAGCCTTGTAGTATAGTCTAGTTTGAAGTCAGGTTGCATGATGCCTCCAGCTTTGTTCTTTTTGCTTAGGATTATTTTGGCTATTCCAATTCTTTTTTGGTTCCATGTGAATTTTAAAGTAGTTTTTTCTAATTCTGTGAAGAATGTCAGTGGTAGTTTAATGGGAATAGCATTGAATCTATAAATTGCTTTGGGCAGTATGGCCATTTTCACGATATTGATTCTTCCTATCCATGAGCATGGAATGTTTCCCCATTTGTGTGTGACCTCTCTGATTTCTTTGAGCAGTGGTTTGTAGCTCTCCTTGAAAAGGTCCTTCACTTCCCTTGTTAGCTGTATTCCTACATATTTTATTATTTTCATAGCAATTGTGAATTGGAGTTCATTTATGATTTGGCTCTCTGCTTGCCTGTTGTTGGTGTACAGGAATGGTAGGGACTTTTGCATTTTGATTTTATATCCTGAGACTTAGCTGAAATTGTTTATCAGCATAAGAAGCTTTTGGGATGAGGTGATGGGGTTTTTAGATATAGGATTATGTCATTTGCAATAAAGATCATTTGACTTCCTCTCTTCTTATTTGAATAAGTTTCATTTCTTTCTCTTGCCTGATTGCCTTGGCCGGAACTTTCCTTTTACATTGAATAGGAGTGGTGAGAGAGGGCATCCTTGTCCTGTACTGGTTTTCAAGGGGAATGCTTCCAGCTTTTGTGCATTACTATATTGGCTGTGGGTTTGTCATAGATGGCTTTTATTTTTTTGAGGTATGATTCTTCAATACCCAGTTTATTGAGAGTTTTTAACATGAAGGGATGTCAAATTTTATTGGAGGCCTTTTCTGCATCTGTGGAGAAAATAATGTATATTTTGTCTTTAGTTATGTTTATGTGATGAATTGCATTCATTGATTTGCATATGTTAAACCAACCTTGCATCTTGGATGTGAAGCTGACTTTACTGTGGTGAATAAGTTTTTTGATGTGCTGCTGATTTGGTTTGTTAGTATTTTATTGATGATTTTTGTATCAATGTTCATCGAGGATATTGGCCTGAAGTTTTTTTCTTTCTTTCTTTTTTTTTTTTTATTTACTGTATCTCTGACAGGTTTTGGTAACAGGACGATGCTTGTTCATAGAATAAATTAGGGAAGAGCCCCTCCTTTTTAATTTTTTGGAATAGTTTCAGGAGAAATGATACCAGCTCTTCTTTGTAATGCTGGTAGAATTCAGCTGTGAATCCATCCTCTGGGTGTTTTTTGATCCTTAGGCTCTTTATTTCTTCCTCAATTTCAGAACTCATTATTAATGTATTCAGAGATTCAATTTCTTTCTGATTCAGTCTTAAGAGGGTGTATGTGTCCAGGAAATTTACTCATTTCTTCTAGATTTTCTAATTTATACACATAGAGGTGTTTATAGTGTTCTCTGTTGGTGGTTTTTATTTCTGTGGGGTCAGTGGTGATATTGCCTTTTTCATTTCCGAGTATATTTATTTGATTCTTCTCTCTTTTCTTCATTAGTCTAGCTAGTATTCTATTTTATTATTTTTTCCCAAAAACCAGCTACTGGATTTGTTAATTTTTTGAAGGGTTTTTGGGGTTTCTATCTCTTTCAGTTCAGCTGTGATCTTGGTTATTTCTTTTCTTCTGCCAGCTTTCGGGTTCATTTGCTTTGTTCTCTAGTTCTTTTAGTTGACATGTTAAGTTGTTAACTTGAGATCTTTCTACCTTTTTGATGTGCACATTTAGTGCTATAAATTTCCCTCTTAGCACTGCTTTAGCTGCATCCCAGAGATTCTGGTACATTATCTTTTTGTTCTCATTAGTTTCAAAGAACTTCTTGATTTCTGCCTTAATTTCATCACCAGGGGCAGGCTGTTCAATTTCCATGTAGTTGTGTAGTTTTGAGTGAATTTCTTATTCTTGAGTTCTAATGTGATTGCACTATGGTCTGGGAAACTGTTTTTGTTATGATTTGAGTTCTTTAGCATTTGCTGAGGAGTGTTTTACTTCTGATAATGTAATCAATTTTAGAGTAACTGCCATTTGGCAATGAGAAGAATGTATATTCTGTAGATATCTATCAGGTACACTTGATTCAGAGTTAAGTTCAGGTCCTGTGTATTTTTGTTAATCTTTTGTCTTGATGATCTATCTAATATTGTTAGTGGGGTGTTAAAATCTCTCACTAGGATTGTGTAGGAGTATAAGTCCCTTTGTAGGTCTCTAAGAACTTGCTTTATGAATTTGGGTGCTTCTGTATTGGGTGCATATATTTCCTTCTGAGGTTCACTTATCTCTACATGTAAATATGAAATAATACTATCTTCTCTGCTCAATGCCCATGCTTTTTGAGAACAGTGTATGTAAAAAGAAGAAATAAGAAAACGCAAATATCAAAATGTCATACAAGTTAAAGTAGTTATCTTATTTATAATTTCTGTCTAAATGTTCTCTAGTATATTCCTTATATGATTTGGCTCTGTCTCCCCACCCGAATCTTATCTCAAATTGTAATCCCCGTGTGTCAGGGTTGGGACCTGCTGGGAAGTGATTATATCATGGGGATGGTTTCCCCCATGTTGTTCTCATGATAGTGAGTGAGTTATCATGAAAGGTGAGGGTTTTAAAGTGTTTACCAGTTCCCCCATCACTCTGTTTCTCTCCTGCCACCATGTAAGTCGTGTCTTGTTTCCCTTTGCAAGTTTCCTGAGGCCTCCCCAGCCATACAAAACTGTTAGTCAATTAAACCTCCTTTCTTATAAATTACCCAGGCTCAGATGGTATCTGTATAGCAGTGTGAAAATGGACTTACACAATTCCTTGAAATCTATGTATGCTCTTAACATAATGCTTATTTTTTTAAAAGTCAAGTTTTTTTGAGGCACAATTTACACATAGAATAACTTTCCCTTTTTAGGGACACTTGATTTTTATACAAAGCTGTTTGACATGGGGAAATTAATTTCTCCTCTTGGCCTCCAGTTTTCAGATCTTTAAAGTAAGAGGAAGGTGGCTAGAAAATTCTATGTTTCTATATCATCTTTCGGTACAACTTAGTGTTCTGAAAATATGGTTAGGAAGAGTTAGTTGAGGCGGGAGAGACTCTGGAAGCTCTACCAATCATAATTTTAAAGAAAGGTGCATTTACATGTCAGTTTATTTAGATAAATAATAACTAAGAAATACAAGAAGAAGTAGAATGAACTGCTATGTTTTATAAGAGGTACAATTGATTTTCTATAAAAATAAATTTCTTACAGTTATAGTTTATTTGCCTACATAGATGAATTCCATCTTTCTTTAATTTTAGAAACCTCTGGAATATTGTAAGTCAAATTCTTGCTAAAAACTTGCAATGCAATACCAGTTTCCATGTAAATGATAATGTTCAAATTCTTTGACATGGCATGCGAGGCATGTTTTGTCCAGTTTTCCATTCTTCATTTCCCAGTTTCCATTCTAAAGCTCACCCAAATCCACCCTCCATAGCACCTCTGAAATAACTGTACGATGCAACCTCAGAAATCATGTTTTGTGGCTTCCTTTGCCTGAATGCTCTTCTCTGCTCACTCCTCAAAAGTTTATTTTAGAATACCTCTCCTCCTCTGGGAAGATGGGAAGATACTTTTTGATTGTTTTCTTTCCTTCCTTTTTTTTCTTTCTTTCTTTTTTTTTGAGACGAAGTTTCACTCTTGTTGCCCAGGCTTGAGTGCAATGACGAGACCTCAGCTTACTGCAACCCCTGCCTCCCAGGTTCAAGCAATTCTCCGACCTCAGCTTCCTGAGCAGCGAGGATTTCAGGTTTGCGCCGCCATGCCCTGCTAATTTTTTGTATTTTTAGTAGAGACAGAGTTTCACCATGTTGGCCAGGATGGTCTCGAACTCCTGACCTCAGGTGATCCACCTGCCTTAGCCTCCCAAAGTGTTGGCATTACAGGCGTGAGCCACTGAGCCCGGCCTGATTGTTTCCTAAAATAGATTGTAAGCATTAGGCTCAGCCTCGCTGACTGAATCAGTAGCACATTGGATAATGCTTGGCCCATATTTGACATACAAGGTACATTTGATGAATAAATGAATATCTTTATTAAATACATTTGTGTAGGCATTCTTTAAATAATTTCTCATAACTTTTTTTTTTTTTTTTTGAGATGGAGTCCTGCTTTGTCACCCAGGCTGGAGTGCAGTGGCGCGATCTCAGCTCACTGCAACCTCTGCCTGCTGGGTGCAAGTGATTCTCCTGCCTCAGCCTCCTGGGTTGCTGGGATTACAGGTGCCCACGACCGTGCCTGGCTAATTTTTGTATTTTTAGTAGAGCTGGGTTTTCACCATTTTGACCAGGCTGGTCTTGAACTCCTGACCTCAGGTGATCCACCTGCCTCTGTCTCCCAAAGTGTTGGGATTAGAGGCTTAAGCCACAGCACCTGGTCTGAATTTCTCATTACTTTGAAAGTAAACTTCCTAGAAGTGACTGTGCTTCATCACTGATTATGTACATATATCTTTATATTTAAGTTCATATTGTTAAAAAATAATGTATGATATAAGTACTAATCTCCAATAATTTTTATATGAGTTGAACATGTTTTTACAAACACCAATGTTAAAAACAAAACAAAACCATTAATTTTGCACCAACTGGCTAAAAATAAAGCTTTCTTTTTGATATGACAGGATGAAAACACTAGCTTTGCTAAGATAATAGATTGCACTTTAATAAAAATTTCTCTTTCTGCTATTTGATTATTTTATTTGAACAACAATTAACAAAAACTGATATGAACTTAACTAAAATAAAGAGATGAAGTTTGATCATGAACACCTGGGAATAAATATAAAGTATTTGTTGTATACTTTGGAAAGAGACAAAGATGAGTATTTAATATAAATATTTAAGGAATATTATTTAATAAACAGTAAAAATTTAAGGGGTTTTATGTAAAGAGTGTTAAAAAATAGAAACTCTTTCCATCCCATAGATTTTAATGTAACGAAATGTTATTTAACTTTATTTACTTTTGTTCTTAAGTAATTCAACTTATTCATATATTTTTTGAAAAAAAAAATCTTATGTTTAAGCACAGTCCTGCTGTCAATTAAGATTGGAAAGCTTCTGCAAAAGATGTGCTCTCTTTTGAAGGCAATTTGAAAATGCCTTTGATGCAGAATCAAAACAATAAGCACTGGCTCTATAGATCTCAGTATTTATTCATGACAACCTGACACATTAATTTTGAATGCCTATGACAAATTTCTCCCAAGCACTATTTTCAGAAAGTTATGTAGAAAATGGTAAATGTGCAACTCACAAAGATTAATCATGCTAAATATATTTAGAATTTATTATCATATTTCCTGTTCTTATTTTGCATGGATTATTACAAACTGTTCTCCTTCAGAACTCTTTAAGAGTCTTCTATAAAATACTGACACAGAGGAAAGAAAATATGCATTTTGATATATTCACAATATGTTCAGAGCTTGTCTAAAACTCCTAGCCAGACAATGTGTTTGAGAATTAAAGTTTTGGTTAATGTTTGTTAGTTCCAATGAGGATTGAGAATTTCAGTCAGAAATTTATAAATCATATAAGACTTCTGAAGGGAGCTGAGACTAAGTAGGATTGAAGAATAAGAAGTGGCTATAAGTGCTGGGCATATTCGTGACCGAATCAGAGAGCAAAAAAGAGAACAAAGAGGAATAGGAAGAATAGATGAAAAATCATATATATATATCTCTGAAAAATTACTAGTAAGGATTCTTAACTCTTAAAATTTGGTGTTTTATACAGACATGGCCCCATCCTCATTAGGTATGAATTTGATAAGATAATTTTAATGTATAAAATATATGGAAGTGTACTGAGTGAAGGCTTAGAGTTAGATAAAATGTTTTAATTCTAGCAAAGTAAATAGGCACGTAATACAGCATCTAATATTTAAGAAGGATTTGTAGTAAGATAAGAAACCTCTCTGCCCTTCCTTCCTTAGTAGTGCTCTCAATTTCTGGAGGCATTTGTAAGCATTTTCCATAATGAATTATTTTGGTACTGACCTTCAAAATTCTGTTATGTTTAATCAGTGATTTATTTGTCAATCGTAGATCATGAAAAGTGTTGTTGTTTTTATATATTTTTTCCAGCTTACTCATTTCTCTGCTTGGAACATCTTTTCCTAAAATATTCTGTATTTTGTTACCTCACTTCACTCAGGTTTCTGTTCCAATGTCACCTTCATTGAAAAGCTACTGCTCCCTATCACCCTGATTGACTTTTCTTGATTATACTTACCATTGCTTTATATTATAAATATGTCATGTATTTACTTACTCTCTGTCTCCCTACTAGCATTTATGTTTCATAACAGAGGCTATCTTTTTTGTTTACTGATTATCTCTACTGTCTAGAAAAGTGTCAGGGACATTGTGGGAACTCATTAAATATTTGTTAGATAAATCAGTGAATAAAGTGCCTAGAATAATGCAAGATATGCAGTGATATTGATTAATGTTGGGTAATAATAATCATCATCATCATCATAAAATTTAAGAACTTTGTAAGTCATTGAGAATGTTTATTTTGTCCCGTGCACAAAGGTTATTTATCTTTATTACTCAGGATATGTAATATGCATGTGTGTTTGTGTATCTGTGTGTTACATATTCATTATCCTCATAATAGTGTCAGCAGTGAAAATTCACTGTGAATAAAATGCCTTAATCATGAAACCACAATAATATCTAGTCCTGAATGACTAAGGTTACCTGGAAATATGTTACAAAGAAGAAAAACACTACATTTATTATTGTCTTATAAAAATTTAACAATCTTGTATTTTGGAATAACTTTAGATCTACAGAAAAGTGGCAAGGATAGTATGGAGAGTTCCTGTGTACCTTTCACCTAACTTCCCCTAATGTCAACGTGTTAGATAACATCAAAACTAAGAAACTTGGAGGAGTACAGTGCTATTAACTACAGACTTTATTTGGGTTTGGTCAGTATTTTTTACTAATTATCTTTTCTTGTTCTAAGATACAATCTAGGATAACACATTTTGTGTTTACACATTTAATTATAGTATCTCCTTTATCTTCTCCAATCTATGACAGTTTCTTAGTCTTCCTTGTTTCTTATGACGTTGATAGTTTTAGAAGAGTATTTGTTAGCAATTTTGTAGAATTTGAGTTTGTCTAGTGTTTTCTTATGGTTAGTCTGAGATTTTGGAATTTTGAATTACAAATTTTTGTAAGTAATGCATTCTACTTAATGCTAATCATGTGGTAAAATTTGGACAGATGTTGTAATGTAATTTTAAACTTATCAGAAGACCAGCTTTTAAAAATTCTCATTTCCTAAGTCAATAAATCATTCCCATGCCAATCAATAGCACATGGGAATTAGAAATATATTTTTAAATTTAAATATGGATCTGATCTTATGTCTGAAATTTTGCTTGTATTAAGGTAAAAACAATGGTCAATGTTTTTAAATTGGCATCGATATTTGTCATTTGACCTTTTGGAAGACAAACTTGCTTTTTTCCACTTCCTTCTCATCTTTTTTCTCCTTATTCATATTAGAAAATTGCTGTAATTTTTATAAACCCTACACAGCCTTCAGGCTTAGTGAAACATTTTTCTTTATAACCTCCCACATACTTTCTATATTTGAACAAAACCTTCATTGCAATAACTAGCATTGATAAAGATAATTCTTATGGCAGTTTATTTGCTCATCTCTGCCCTTGGCGTGTTTTTCTTAAGAGTCTAATTTTTAACATGTTATGTTCTTGAAAACGTGTCTTCTTAGTCAAGATATGTATTTAGGGATTCTCATATTGGTAAGTGAAGGTAGATAAAGTAACTATTTGAACTATGCAGTGTGTTCTGGTGTGACTATTGTCCTTAACTCCTGATGATACTTTTATGGCTACCAAGTGCATTGCCAGTCCTCAGATCACATTGTTTTATTATAAGGTTGATGAAATAAAAAAAAAATCATTTCCTGCTGGCCTGGATCACTGTCTGTGTGGAGTTGAATGTTCCCCCCATGTTTGTGTGGGTTTTGTCCAGGTATTGCCATTTTCTCTCACGTCCCAGCACTGTGCATGTGAGGTTCTTCAATGTGTCTAAATGGTCCCAGTAGGAGTGAGTGTGGGTGTGTCCTGCAATGGGAGGGGGATTACCACCTTTTACCTTGAGCTGCTAGGAAAGGCTCTGGCCACCCATGACCCTGAACTGGAATAAATGGGTTGAAAAATGAATAAATGAGTAAATACAGATTATTGCAAAATAGAAATATATAAAGTATACCATACTCATACAAATGGAAAACAATAAACAATGTGGTAAGAGGGCCCTCAGGGAGCCTACCGTATTTGATAGTTTGTTTTTGAACTGTGGTGGGAGGAAGTGTTTTTTTGTTTTTTTGTTTTTTTTTTTTTAATTATACTTTAAGTTCTAGGGTACATGTGCATAACGTGCAGGTTTGTTACATATGTATACTTGTGCCATGTTGGTGTGCTGCACCCATCAACTCGTCAGCACCCATCAATTCATCATTTATATCAGGCAAACTCATCCTGGAAGTGTTCTTTACAATTTTTCCTTTGCAAACATTGATTCCTTGATATCACCCACCACCACTGTGACTGTCATCACTCACTGATTCCCCCAAAACCGGGTATATAACCATCTTACCTGTTTTTATTAATCTTTCTTAAATGTATGTGTAGCTTACATTTATTTCAATGTTTAATATCAAGAATGATTCAGGTCTTTATTTAGAAGTTTGGCAATGTTATTATAGCCAGAAATATTCCCTAGCAACTTAACTCTTGTTTATATCATTAGCTTATGGTAAAATTGGTTTTGCTATATGTCATTTTGATTAAATTCTGTTTCCAAAATCCTATTGATGACATTAAGTGAGGACTAACTGTGCTTGTATCTTCACTGACAAAATTGTTTACTAGTTGATCATTACTAATTCTATAATAAATTACAATTCACAAACAAGACGTGATTAACATAGTGAGAGTATACATTTGTCAAATGAAATTGTAAGAAAATCAAGATAGGAAAACAAAGTCTTCAAGAAAAGTTTTGAGGTTATTTCTAAAAGATTAGGGTTAGAAATTAACGGTTAGAGAGACAAAGTTGTTTAAGACAAAGTAGAGGGCAAGAAATGCGAGATTATGAAGACTTAGTCACTATATAAGAAATATATTCATATATTATTATATTTCTGAATATCACATTTTAGTGATTTCATTATATTATGAATTTTTTCTAGAATATTTTGTTGACTACAGTGAAAAACATTCATCTAAATTTGTCTTCATACAATGCGAAAATAATAATTTATTATTAATCTAAAATAACCATGAACACTTATACAGTATGTAACATGTACAGATCCTAAAGTGGGGGATATAGGAAGAACAAACTCCCTAAGGCAGGCAATGTGAATTTATAATTAGAAGGGAATGTTTATATTAATCTTTTGGCTCCAAGCATCATGTATTATAGTTGCTGAACACACAACATATAGTGTTTGTTGATATGTATTCTGTATCATTGTGGATGGGTACAAACCTCTCAGGGTATCATGTCTAAACTGAGACAGCAAATGCACCTTCCAAAAGCCATTCAGTTCATCTATTAGGCTGGCAGCTCCTGAGTGGTATGGTATGTGATAAGCTAGTGAATCCCATGGCAATATGCCCAATGCCACACATCCTCTCTTGTAATGTGGCTTTCTTGTTTCCACGTAATAATATGCAGAATCCTTTGTCTATTGATCAAATGCTGTATGCTGGCTTAGACTCTGCTGGCAGCTATTTGCAAACTGCAGTCACATATTATATGTAAAATTTTTAAAACAGTAGGTTTTATCCAGCATCTATTGTACTATAGTGCTAGAAATGGAAACTGCCTGGGTCTTTGAAAAAAAGCTAATAAATAGATCATTTAGCCATCCTAAACATGAACATAGAGTGAAATCTCTGTGTTTTTATGTATAAATTAAGAGAAAGTAGTAGGGAAACAGAAAGTTAAAAACTTATCTGATTGTTCTCATGTCCATTCCCTGGTCTTTCCTTGTTTTGTTCTTTATCAGTGGGAACTGTATTTTTCCTTCTCCCTGGTTTTCTCTCTTCTGGGAATATTTTGCCTAGGAAAATATCAAGGACAATCCAGGGTATTCTCTTTCTCCTTCATTCAGATAGTGCCTTAGGAAACATCTACATCTTCTCAGTGATTCTTGCTTTCACTCATCAGGCCCTGGTTTCCACCGTTCTAGCTTCTCCTAAGCCTCTTCTGTTTGATTCTTGTTCCCACCTGACAGCCCTGGCTTTGGGACTATGGTAACATTCACTGTTTCCTCTATGTCTCCGGGAAGCAGCTTCACGCTATTGCTCTCTGGAGAGTTCCATATTGTATTCTGTTTAGTCATTCAGCTTTTCTATTACTTATGTAACCAATTTCCTGTATTAAATGTCCTCTGTTTAAAATATCTGGAGTGTTTATATTTCCCTGACCAGTGACTAATATGAATAATTTGCTTATTTCTATTGAAATTTGAAAATGTGGATGAAATGGATAGTTTTATTTTTTCGCTCTTTTGCCTAGGCTGGAGTGCAGTGGCACAATCTTGGTCACTGCAACCTCCGCCCCGGGGTTCAAGTGATTCTCCTGCCTCAGTCTCCCAAGTAGCTGGGATTATAGGTGCCCAGCACCATGCCCAGCTAATTTTTGTATTTTTAGTAGAGATGGGCTTTCACCCTGTTGGCCAGGCTGGTCTCAAACTCCTGACCTCAAGTGATCCACCTCGGCCTCCCCAAGTGCTAGGATTACAGGTGTGAGCCACTGCGTCTGACCATGAATAGTTCTCAAAGAAAAAAAAAAAAAAATTAAATTAACTCCAGAAGAGATTAACTCAATACAAGGACCCAGAAGAGACTCATTAAGGATTTAACATTACTTTCTCCTCTCCCAACAAAACAAAACCAAGCACAAGGCCCAAAGTTCTATCTGTGTTATAATGTCTACATAATTACAATGCTATTTAAACTTTTTGTAATGTTTGAAAAATAAAATTTCCAATTTCCTTCTTTTGAAATTTTATGACATTGAAACCAGAACCTGACAATGAAAATGTTGAAAAAAATAGATCAATGTCATGTGTAAACATCAATAAAAGTATCCCAAATAAAATATCAACTAAAAAAATCACAGTACCACATTAATGAAGTCAAATCTATTACTGTGAATGAAAAACACTATCATAGATATACATTTAAAATAAGGAATTCATTAGAGCCATGATTTATTCATATTTATACACAAATGGGAAGGAAATAAAATTTTAAAGATTCATTTACTGAGATAAAGAAGCCAATATTTCTGCCTTCATTGATAAAAGATTTCAATTTGAGAATTATTCAAGACAACCAATTAACAAGCACAACCATTTTATATGAATAATTATGTAATACAAGCCATAACAATAAATATTAATCAATACAGGTTCTCTAGTCTCAATTTTTAACCCCAAATGGCATTGATCTCTCTTCTTGCTGTTGCAGAAAGCATTTTTCCTACCTTCTTAATTCTCTAAAGATTTGTTTCCTGACATTTTCTAATAAATATCACTTGCATTTATAAATTTACACACAAAACAATACACTTGTTGATACATGGATAGCAAGGCTGAGAGCCTAAAACTTAAATATTAACCAAAATGAATAGTGAATCATTATAGATCACATGGTAGAATTATGAATCATAGTAAACACAATAAAATATCAAATTAACACAAAATTTCGATATCATTAAAGATAACATACATAAATACATGTCGCCTCAATAACGACACTGGAGACAAAATGGCAATAAGCATCATCAATTCAAGAAATAGTTAATATTGTTCAACAAACAAGAAAACTTCAAACACCGTAAATATTACAGTTCAAATATGAAAGAAACTTCATAGAGCATTCCCCAGATTTGACAATTATCCTAAAAATGTACATGGCATCATCAAGAATAATTTGCTAAATTGAAAGCAATTTTTTAAACCTCCAAAAATTAAAAAAATGAATTTTAAGTAACTCTGCCAGAAGACTTTTATGTTTATTACAGAAGTTATTTCAAAATTGTTGTCATGTAAAAAAACTATCAAAGAGTATACAGCTAAAAATGGTAACAATTGTATAATAAAAAATACAAGTATTAATTTTCTAAGCATTGTGATGTTTGTGGAATTTATCAGCCTTTAAAATGAACATTGTTATGATTTCTTTGTTTATTATACTTTAAGTTCTGGGATACATGTGCAGAACATGCAGGTTTGTCACAAAGGTATACGCGTGCCATGGTGGTTTGCTGCACCCATCAACCCGTCATCTACATTAGATATTTCTCCTAATGCTGTCCCTCCCCTACCCCCCATCCCCCTTCAGGCCTCGGTGTGTGATGTTCCCCTCCCTGTGTCCATGTGTTCTCATCGTTCAACTGCCACTTATGAGGGAGAACATACAGTGTTTGGTTTTCTGCTGCTGTGTTAGTTTGCTGAGAATGATGGTTTCCAGCTTCATGCATGTCCTATGTGATTTGTTTTTCTAAGACCACCAGAGCGGGCACAAAAGAACCAGCGGGTAGGCAAGTGTAGGAGCAAAACTGCAAGGGGGGCTCTCGGGAGGGGTTCCTGCATCCCGACTTCAGTGGGGCTGGAGGAAGACCGCGTGGCTCACTGGTGGAGAGCGGCTTTTCTAGGAGTGGGAGGGCAATAGGCAGGGCACGGGTGTGTCGGGGGCGTTCCGCAGGTGCGACCAGGTAAATCTTGGTCTCTTTGGATTGACGTCACCTGGTGCATGCCCAGTTGGTCTGCACCTTCCCGGGTCACCGGCTGCATTTTTGCGCACGCGGGAAAAGTTGGGAGGGGGGATGAAGAACCCGGAAGTGCACCATCTTGCCTCCGTTGGTCCAAACAGTCCAAACTTTTATTGATAATAGTGATAAAGGGGCGCCGTGGTCTGTCTGGCTACTTCCTGCTGTTAAGGGGCGTTGTTAAAGTTGGAGCCTATGGTTGGTATTTGGACGCACGGATGAAAAATAAAATAAGGCACAGTATTAGTATAGGAATGAGGAATGGAA
>NW_012120821.1:7101941-7198888 GCF_000951035.1 Colobus angolensis palliatus
TGTCGGCCTCCGGCAAAGAAGGCCGACAGAGTCCCCCCCTCGTGGGGCTCTCGGGCGGGGTTCCTGCATCCCGACTTCAGTGGGGCTGGAGGAAGACCGCGTGGCTCACTGGTGGAGAGCGGCTTTTCTAGGAGTGGGAGGGCAATAGGCAGGGCACAGGCATGTCGGGGGTGTTCCGCAGGTGCGACCAGGTAAATCTTGGTCTCTTTGGATTGACGTCACCTGGTGCATGCCCAGTTGGTCCGCACCTTCCCGGGTCACCGGCTGCATTTTCGCGCGCAGGGGAAAAGTTGGGAGGGGGGATGAAGAACCCGGAAGTGCACCATCTTGCCTCCGTTCGTCCAAACACTATGATTTCTTTTTTTCCTTTCAAGTGAATGTGAACCTTTATGCCTTCTTAAATATTAGTAATTTTTTTACTTTTTCTTAGAGTGCTTATAAAATTAAATAGGTTTCAAGATCCCCAAACTTGCCATTATCATTTCTCTAACCTGCCTCAAATCTGCAATAAAATTTTTAAAAAATTGATAGAAGGCATTTGACTTTCAAAATCCAAAGAAAAATAATTCATGTTTTGGGGAAATGTTACCTAGAAATTGAAGAACAAGAGGACTCTGGTTGATTTGTGAGTCACTTTTACATTGGAACAGCCACGTGGTGTGGTGCCCTTGTGCAGACCAATGGTTCTTATTAGCATATTAATACATTTGAGAATGTTATGCCAAAGGCACAGGTTAGTGTGTTTATCAAAGCATTTCATAGAGATATTTAGCCACAGAAGCCTTAACCTTGGTACATTTGTGGGCATTTTGAAACATGCTTGGCAAATATGAGAATAAAATGGATTATCAATAATGAATATTGAACATAAAGAAGTGATATTTTTAGCAGCCTGAAACATAAGATGTCCAAATTTCCCATTCAGGAACATTTCCATCAATTTATGTTTTACTGCATGTGTAATCATTGTGATATTTGGTGCTATTTTGCTATAAGCTAAAAGGGTCCAACAAATGCCAAGACTTTTTACATAGGTAGTATTAGTCACATAGCTGTCAAATAGACAGTTGTGGTAGGATGGGAAAATTAAAATCAGCTTTCATTGTTGCTTTTTCTGATCCAAGAATTTTGCTAGCAAACCATAGTACTTTTCTTGAGCTATTGTAGAAACTTATTCATTAATAAGAAATTAATTTCTATTCACTAATAGAAATTTCTATTCACTAATAGAAATTAATTTTGGACATTAAAAGAAGACAATGAGAAAATTAACCTCATCTTTTGGAGAATTATACTTTTCTTGATTCCTGCATATTTTGTCTCATAAGTGTGTGATAAACCCATTTTTAATTTTTAAGAAAAAATAGTGGGCCTATTTTAATTGAGGATTCTTTAATTGTTATACATATGACATCTCGGAGAAAGTTTAATTTTCTCAGGAAGGCAAAGGCTCCACCTTTGACCACAGTATTTTCTAGTAATCATCTAGTACGCACTTACACTCAAAAGCATGTGGAAAGAAGGGTGTTTAAAGTTAAAACATACATTTTGAAAAACTAAACATAACAAAGGAACCAAGTTTTTTTGTGGATAGTTATTTTCACTTTCAAATTGCAAATGTTATTGAAAACCACTTTGGAAATTTTTCTTTCCTTTCCTGTCTGTTGTTTTGAGACTATTGGCTCATGGATTTGGCACAGATACAAACAACATAAGGACAACCAAGAGGAAATTAATCCATCACAGTTCTAATTTCAATTTGCCTATTTTTATCATTCACATTTTTTACCATCTGGAAATTTTTCCATCACTAGCTAAAAATATTATACTAATTTTCAAATACTTTAGCATTTTAGAGACAGTGAAATTTTATTCTCATATTGCATTAGTTTGCTTAAAGAAATCTGTTAACTGTAATAATGCCTTACATGAATACATAAAACACAATCTATACAAAATGCTATATACAGAAAACACACTACTACATGCATGCTACATGTATGTGTAAATATTAAGATTTGTATTTATATGAAGTCAATCAGAAAAATAAATTGCATATAAATTTTGAGATACTAACTTGAGTTATACTCATTTAGCATACACGTCCTTGCAACATTAAAAGATATCAATTTCATATAACATGATTTTTATTATAGTGACAAATGAAGTAAATTATACTTATGTATATGAGTGTGGTTTTAGCAAACTTGAGCTAATGCAGTAAAATAACTTGATACATACAAAATGGTTACAAATATTTTAATAACAAATGTTAACTAACATTAACTAACAAAGTATTTGAATTTAACTATTTTATTTGAAACAAATGTAAGGTAATATCCATGGGAGAATTTGAATTTTCTCTATGCTGTTATGAAAAATATATATTTTCTGAGTATATATGTGTGTGTGTTTTTTATGTATGCATGTATAGCATATGCTTTATACATATTACAAAAAGAATGCATTTTATTCAGATATTAAGTTGATATTGACTCTAAGGGAAGTAAAGTCTTAAATTTGGTGAGGGTTTTTTTTTTTCTCCCCCACAAGTATTCTGATAGTACTTCGGCATATTAAATATTTCTTACCCAATGAGTTGTTTATATACATTAGAAAAGTAAATGGTGTGATATTTTGCTAGCATATTTGTGGAGATTAATGTAATGTTATATTATTTACAATAACAAAAAGATACTTTACTTTACAGGGTAGTTTCATCACTGCCTTTCTTTTTTCCTCTATTATTCTTAAATATGTTTTCTTCATTTATAACTCCTAAATATTTTTGATGCTATAGGATCAAACCCATTTGTCTACTTTTGTTTTACTTGTCTCTGCTTTCTAGGTCCGAGCCACAAAATCTTTGCCTAGATCAATGTCCTAAGAATTTTTTCTGTGTTTTTTTTTCTAGTAGTTTTATAGCTGTGGGTCTTATGTTTAAGTCTTTAATCTACCATTAGTTGATTTTTTTTTATCTTATGAGAAATAAGAGTTCAGTTTTATCCTTCTGCATGTGGATATCCAACTTTGCAAGCACTAGTAACTAAAAAGAGTGTCATTTCCCCCGATGTATGTTCTTGATGGCTTTGTCAAAAATCAATTGGTTATAAATATATTGATTTATATTTGATCCTCAATTCTGTTCCATTGATCTATGTCTTTTTGTTGGTGGTGGGGTTTTCTTTTTTTTTTAACCACCAATACTGTGCTTTTTTGGTTACTGTAGTCTTGTAGTATAATTTGAAGTCATGTTGTGTGACTACTCCAATTTTGTTCATTTTTCTCAGGATTGCTTTGGCTATTCAAGCTCTTTTTTGGTTCCAAATGAATTTTAGAATTGTGTTTATATTTCTGTGAAAGTTAACATGGTATTTTGATAGGGATGATACTGAATGTGTAAATTGTTTTAGGCATTATGGTAATTTTAACAATATTAATTGTTCTTATTCATGAACATGGAATGTCTTTCCATTTGTTTGTCTCCTCAATTTCCTTAATCATTGTTTTATAGTTATTCTTCATTAACCTCATTAGTTAAATTTATTCCTAGGTATTTTTTTTTGTAGCTATTGTAAATGAGATTGCTTTCTTGCTTTTATTCTCAGCTGGTTCGTTATTGGTGTATAGAAACATTTTTGATTTTTGTGTGTTGGTTTTGTATCTTGCAACTCTGAAGAAATCATTTATCAGATCCAAGAGATTTTTGCTGGAGTCTTTAGGTTTTTCTAGATACAAGATCATAACATAGGCAAACGGAGGCAGTTTATCTTCTGCTTCCCCAGTTTGAATGCCTTTTTTTAATTCCTCCTGCCTGATTGTTTAGGTAGGATTTTATTACTATTTTGAATAAGAGTGATGAAAGTGAGCACACTTGTCTTGTTCCAGTTCTTAGGGAAAAGCCTGCTAACTTTTCCCCATTCCGTATCACATTAGGTGTGGGCTTGTTATTTTGAGGTATCTTTCTTTAATGCTCAGTTCATCAAGATGTTTTATCATGAAGGGATACTGAATATTATCAAACCTTTTTCTGTGTTTAATAAGATGATCATGTGTTTTTCATCCTTCATTCTGTTGATGTGATATATCATGTTTATTGATTTGCATATGTTAAATCTCCAGTATAAATCCCACTTGATCACGGTGTATTATTTTTTGATGTATCTTTCTATCTAGTTTGATAGTATTTAATTGAGAAATTTTACATCTATGTTCATAAAGAATATTGGCCTGTAGTTTTCTTGTTTATTTTTAATTAATGTCCTTGCCTGATTTGGGTATCAGGGTAATACTAGCCTCATAAAATGATTTAGGGAGAATTCCCTCCTGTTTAATTTTTAAAAAATCCTTTGAGGAGAATTGGTGTTACTCCCTCATTGAAAGTTTGATAGAATATGACAGTGAAGCCAAATAACCAGATCTCATGAGAACTCACTATCATGAGAACAGCAAGGGGGAAATCAACCCCTATGATCAAATCAACTCTCACCAGGCCCCTCCTTCAACATTAGGGATTACAATTTGACATGAGATTTGGGTGGGACACAAATTCAAACCACATTATTCCACCCCTGGTTCCTCCCAAATCTCATGTCCTTCTCACATTGCAAAATACAAACATCCTTTCTCAACTGTCCCCCAGTCTTAACTCATTTCAGCATTAACTAAAAAGTACACAGTCCAAAATCTCCTCTGAGATAAGTCAAGTCCCTTTTGCCTATGAGCCTGTAAATTTAAAAACAAATTAGTTGCTTCCAAGATACAATGGGAATACAGGCATTAGCTCAACACTCCTGATACAAAAGGAAGAAATTAACCAAAACAAATGGGCTACAGGCCCCATGCAAGTCTGAAGCCCAGCAGGGCAGTCATTAAATCTTAAAGCCCCAAAATAATCTCCTTTGACTCCATGTCTCACATCCAGGCCACACTGATATGAGGGATGGGTTCCCAAGGCCTTGGACATCTCACCCTCTGTGGCTCTGCAGGGTACAGTGCTCTTGGCTGCTTTCATGGGCTGGCATTGAGTGCCGATGGCTTCTCTAGGTGCACAGTGCAAGCTGTCGGTGGATAAACCATTCTGGAGTATGGGGCATGGTAGCCCGTTTCTCATAGCTCTACTAGGCAATACCCCAGTGGGGACTCTGTGGATAGAGGTTTTCTGTGAGGGTTCTGCCCCTGAAGCAGACTTCTGCTTGGACATCTAAGTGTTTCCATTACATCCTTTGAAACGTAGCTTAGGCTCCCAAGCCTCAGTTCTTGCCCTTTGTGCACCTGTAGGCTTAACACCATGTGGAAGCCACTAAGGCTTATGGCTTTTACCCTCAGGATCAGTGGCTTGAGACTTATCTGGGGACCTTTTATCCATGGCTGGAGCTGGAGTGGGTGGGACACAGGGAGCACTGTCCTAAGGTTGTGCAGGGTAGTGGGGTCCAGGGCCAGGCCCATGAAACCATTTCTTCCTCCTATGCTTCTGGGCCTGTGATGGGAGGGGCTGTCAGAAAAGTCTCTGAATGTCTTTGAGGCATTTTCCCCAATGACTTTTCTATTAACATTCAGCTTCTTTTTAGTTATGCAAATTACTGTAGTCAGCATTATTTGTTACCTTGAAAAAAGGTTTTTCTTTTCTAGCATATGGTCAGGCTGCAAATTTCCCAAACTTTCATGCTTTGCTTTCCCTTTAAATATAAGTTCCAGTTTCAGAGCATCTATTCACTCATGCATATGAGCATACATTGTGAGAAACAACCAGGCCATGTCTTGAATGTTTTGTTGCTTAGAAATTTCTTCCTCCAGATAAGTATCTAAATCATTATTCTCAAATCCAAGTTTCACAAATCTCTAGGGGAGGAGCACAATGCCTCCAACTGCTTTGCTGATGCATTACAAAAGTGACCTCTACTCCAGTTCCCAATTAAGTTTCTCATCTCCATGTGAGACCTCATCAGCCTGGCCATCTGTGTGCATATTACCATCAGCATTTTGGACAAAACCATTCAACATGTCTCTAGGAAGTTCCAAACTTTCCCACATCTTCCTGTATCTTCTGATCCCTCCAAAGTTTAACCTCTGCCTGTCACCCATTTCCAAAGCTGCTTCAACATTTCTGCTGTCTTTATAGCCCTGCTCCTAGTACCAGTTTGCTGTAGTAGTCCGTTCTTGCATTGCTATAAAGAACTACCTGAGACTGGGTAATTTATAAAAGAAAGAGGTTTAATTGCCTGATAGTTCTGCAACCTATATAGGAAGCACGGCTGCAGAGACCTCAGGAAACTAACAATCATAGTGGAAGGTGAAAGGGAAGCAAGCATATCTCACATGGCCAGAGAGGAGGAAGAGAGAAAAGCGGGAGGTGCTGCACACTTTTAAACAACCAGATCTCATGAAAACTCACTCACTATCACCTCCCACCAGACACCCCGCTGCACATTGGAGATTACAACTAGACATGAGATTTGGGCAGGGACACAAATCTAAACCATATCAGGTCTTTACTCTTTTGTTCTTGGTTAGCCTAATAATTGGTTTATCTGTTTTATCTTTTCAAAAAAACAATTTTCCACTATGTGATCCTTTGTACTTTTTTAAACATTCCATTTTGTTTAGATGTATTTTGATCTTCATTATTTCTTTCTTTCTACTAATTTTGGGTTGGCTTGTTCTTAATTTTCTAGTTCCTTTAGGTGCATTTTTAGATTATTTGAAATCTTTCTACTCCTTCTGAGTTAAGTGCTTATTGCTATAAACTTGCTTCTTAGCACTGCTTTTGCTGTACCCATAGGTTTTGGTATGTTTCATTTGTTTCAAGACTTTTTTTGTTTTTTTCCTTAATTTCTTCCTTGACCCAGTGGTTGCTCAGGGGCATATTGTTTAATTTTCATAAGTGTGTATAGTTCAAAAATTCCTCTTGTTATTGATTTTTAGTTTTATTTCATTTTTATTTCATTGTTGTCTGAGAAGATACTCGATATGATTTTGCTTTTCAAAAATTTGTAAAGACTTATTTTGTGTTCTAACATGTGGTCTATCCTGGAGACTGTTCCACCTTCTGATGAGAAAATTGTGTTTTAGAGTCATTGGATGAAATGTTCTATACATGGCTGCTAGGTCCATTTGGTCAAATGTGCAGTTAAATCTAACATTTCTTTGTTAATTTTCTCTCTAACTGATCTGTCTAATGATCTGTCTAATATAGTCTTCAACTATAATTGATTTGGAGACTATCTTCAGTTCTAATAACATTTATTTTATCTATCTGAGTTCTCTGGTGTTGATTACATATATATTTAGAATTCTTGTATCCTTTTGCTGAATTGATCTCTTTGTCATTACACATGGTTTTATCTGTGTTGTATTTTTTATTTAAAATCTGTTTTATATAAGTATAGGTATTCCTGCTCACTTTTGATTTACATTTGCATGGAATATCTTTTTCCATCCCTTTGTTTTGAGTCTGTGTATCTTTACCTGATAATATGAGTTTATTGCAGATAGCACATACTTGATTTTTTTTTATTCAGCCAGTGTATATCTCTTAGCAGAAAGTTTAAGCTGTTGAAATTCAAGGTTATTGTTGATATGTTAGGGCTTATTCTTGTCATTTTACTAGCTGATTTCTGGTTGCTTTACATATCCATTGTTATTTTCTCTTTTACTGTTTTTCTTTGTGATTTGGTTATATTCTGTAGTGGTAACATTTGAGTTTTGTATTTTTCTTAGGTGTGTTCTTGCTTTACCAGTGGTAATTATATTTTGTGTATTTTCAGGATGATGTTTATTATTATTTTTTGTTTCTAAGTATGGGAATTCTTACTGAGCTTCTTAGGTATTAGTATTTTGAGTTCTTTTCTATGAGATATTGTAAATATCTTTTTGATTAGGTTTTGTTGTTGGTGAATTATTGTGTTTCTTTGCAGGTGTTGCATTTCCCTACTTCTTCATGTTTGCTTTGTCCTTATATTGATATCTGTGCATTGTGGTGTAACAGTTGCTTCTTAAATTTTCAGAATTTGAGTTTGTAGGAGAGGACTTTTTCCTGAAGATGGAGTTATGCTGTTGGTTGGGTAGGGTACTTTAGCTGTAATATTGGATACATGCAGTAGTGTAGTCTTTGTATAATTTCTTTACTGTAAAGAGTGTCAATGGTGTCTGTAGTTTTCTCAGTGGTTTAGGGTATGGTTGTCAGTAGAGGTTCTGGTGAAATTTTTTTGGGGACTAGGAAACCAAGTGTTCCAGTCTTCAGGCCTTAGTGGTGAGATCAGTGGGCTGAGACTGACTATTCTTCTGCCCCAAGGCAGTTTTCACCAACACAATGTTGGTGGTTATTGGCAGAACAATTCTTGGGCCTCCAGGTGACTTGCTTGGGTGCCAGAATGGAAGTGGTGGGTTATAAAGGTGGGCAAGTTCTTCAGCTCCTGGGAAGCAGACATGGTGTGGACAATGGCAGAAGCAGTTGTGTGACAATCCTCTGGAACTCAAGCAGTCTGTAATGGTGTTGCCAATGGCTGTGAAGGATTGGAATTGCAGGTTCCCAAATCCACAAGTAGTATGTGTGGGTGGGTGTCAGCTTTAGTAGTAGCAGCATGTTGAATGGGCCTGACCTCAGACCCTGGGAGAAGTGCTCATGTTTCACCAGTTCCATTTTGGGCTGGGCAATCCCCAGGTCCTTGGAAGTTGTGCTTGAGTATTTGGGTATTAACTAGATGCATCTAGTGTGCCATGTTGAAGCCCCTCCTAGAAATGTTTACTTTTAAATAAAAATCCTGTACCACAATTACATACGAACTTGAAAATAATGATTAATTGCATGATTATTTCAAACTTTCCTGGAAAAGTAAGATTTTTAAAAAAAATTTTCAGAATATAACCCATATAGTGTACGTACATGTACATATTGAGGGTGTGTATTGATGTATATGGTGGGTATGTACGTGTGTATATATATGTTGTATGTATATGGATGCAAATGTATTAGATTACCTACAATTATATTTCCTTCATTAAAGAGTAGAATCAGGTTACTTTTAGCTAGATACTTTTAAAAATATTTTACACTGTATTTTTTGTTCAGTAATCAATATATCCCAACATTTTAAAGTTTTTCATTAAAATAAAGTCACAAATCCATAAATCTTTCATGTTAACTTTCTAATAATAACTCTTTTGGGACAAGGGCTTCTCTACAATAGAATTTTGTAAACAGGAACAGGCTTACCATACAGTATTTTACAAGAATTCTTTGAAGGTACTATAATATATTATTTTCTGTCTTTATAAAGTTCACAGTGGAAATAAAATGCCTGAGACCAAACATATCTTCTTTGCCTTCAGTACATGAAACCTCAAAAAATACACTATTTGCATAAAAATATATGAAAATGTCTGTAAACAAAATCTTTATGCATTGAGATAACATGGATAAGTATTCTTAAAAATTTCTTTCAGAAGCAGTTTTCTAAAATAACAATATAGGGTCTACCTGTCTCAAATAGTTGACAGTGATGTCTTTTGATCTTTATGTATTCAAAATCCCTGAAGCTTATTTAGTAAGTAATAAAGAAGAAACTTCTGGACATAGGAAATTTCATATTCTACATTTTATTTGTGATCAAAGGTATGACTTTTTATTAAATGTTAAAATAAGATGCATTAATTTGGTGAGTTTATAAAAATAGTGTGATTTCTGTAAAATATATATCAAAGAAGAGATTAAAAATTACGGGTGAGAGAGCATATTCAAAGACTTACTAGACAATACCAACTCAACAAGTTCAGAGTGATGAAATATCTACCACATATATTTTCTTAATTATTTTAATTCAACAGTAAATTTTAGTCCTTATGACATTATTGAGTCTATAAAAATTTGTCTGTTTAGTAATAAAGTTATGCTACTTAATTGTTTTTAAAATACCTGGGTTTAAACAATTCAGTGATAAGGAGTAGGGGAAAATAATTTTTAAGAATAACTAAGGTTACTAGGATTCAACAAATCACCTGCCAGTGATTTTAAGACCGCTGCTTGGTAATTAACTCTCCCAAAGTTTTATGAAAGGTGGTTAGAAAGAATTAAATTCAAATCTGGAATGTAAAATGGATCAATGAGGCATACATTACGAGCTAAGCAAATATAACTTACGTTTGCATGTCAAGTTCCCTTCCATATGCTTAAAAGATATTGAAAAACCATTGAATTTTTGGCACACATTAATATAAGGTCTTTTGTGATTTATGATTATAAAGTATGTACAGTTTGTAATGGGTTAATATGGAGATAGAGGAGATAGAAGAATAATAAATTATAGAATAATCAAATTTCTTCTATTTTAAGATTATTATAGCTAATTTGTTTGAATCAGGATACAATCAAGGTTCAAATATTAACAGTTGTCTTTCACTTTGCTATTGTCCCAGCCACTGGATTTGTTTGCTTTTCCTTGGTGTCATCCTCAATCGTGTTTGTAAATGGAAATTACCTCTATAGACTTGTTTAGACTCATAATCCACTTTTTTGGTAAAAATACTTCACAGAGGGTGGTGCTGGTCAACGTTTATTAAAATCAAAACTAATTAGTGACAATATGGCCATTCAATGTAAATTCCCCCATCAAACTTCAGAAAATGGTTTCAATCATTGATCATAACTGTGTGAAACAGTTGCTCCATTAGACCTGCAAAATGGTGATTTTAAAAAAATCTCTAACATTCCTAACTTATTTGATGGGGGGTGAATTTTCTGTATAAAACTTATTTCCCTTATCAAATGAAAATACACTTGCCAATGAAAGATAGAATATTGTAGGACAACTACACGATTCTTTTCTTTTAATTGCTAATGTTCATAATACAATGTTAGTGGACTAATTGTTACTGTACTGTATAATACCATATCATGAGTTTTGGATTTTTTTGTTTGATACACACATGTGTATATACACACATATATAAACACACACAAACACACACACACACATATGTGTGTGTGTATATATATATATACACATATACACACACAATTTTTATTGTTACAGATTTGGTCACTGGAAGCTTCTTTGCATTGCCTCCTGTGTCTTTTTGACAGGACTACATTAAATTTGACACCTTTGCTTTCTGGCAAAATAAAATATACCAAACAAAATTGGAATGTTTTCTGAATTGCTCAGTCTTTGAAAAATCCAGGTTCCTTCTAGTAAGAAGTGACAGAGACCACAGTCTGGGGAGTAGGTTGCTTATTCTATTAGTTGTTACTACTTTTAGGCATTTTCAGTGGAAAGAACTAGAAAACGTTCTGGAATATGAAGTATGCATGTCTGTTGTGTTTTGAATTTACATTAAAGATTACAGAAGTTTTACATAATTTTTTAAATTTTATAATTGTATCTTTCACATTGAAATGGTTAATTATTTTTAACATTAAAATAATTTCATAGTATTTTCTATGTATGCATATGTACACTTTAATTAAAATATTTATACCTATATTAGTTCAGTAATAAAACTACAAAACATCTTTTCTTTGTAGATCTGTTGCCCTTAAAATATATTCCACCAAACATATATGATGAAAATTATCTATAGTAGGGTCACATGAATTAATTATTTTTTCTGTGTGATCAGTAATTGCATATATGCAGTGAAAGTTTGTTTGCTTTTAGTTTTAAGTCTTTCTTCGTGATTTAATTTTAGTTTTTGGATATATCAAATTTTTATGTTTCCAATGCCAAAACTTCATTAGAACTTTATTCATAAATCTCTTAGTTCTGTCTACCATCATTCCTTATTTACCACTAGTAATTATTTTTGTTAGTTTTTGATTTATTCTTCCCTTTTTTTTTTTTTTTTTTTTTTTTTCTCTTTTTTTTTTTTTTTTTTTTTTTGGTACCGAGTTTCACTCTTGCTGCCCAGGCTGGGGTGCAGTGGCGTTATCTCGACTCACCGCAACCTCACCGCAACAAAACACCGAAGCCTCCTGGGTTCAACCGATTCTCCTGCCTCAGCCTTCCTGAGCAGTTGGGATTACAGACTTGCGCCACCATGCCCGGCTAATTTGGTATTTTTAGTAGCGACGGGGTTTCCCCATGTTGGTCAGGCTGGTCTCGACTTCCCGACCTCAGGTGATCTGCCCGCCTCGGGCCTCCCAAAGTGCTGGGATTACAGGCCGGAGCCACCGTGCCCGGCCCCCACTATTTTGGCTAATATAACAAATAGGTATGCATATTTATGTGTAATTCTGTGTTTCCTGTCTTATGAAAAATATATAGTGTTCTGGAACTTCCTTTTGTTCACTTAAGTATCTTGGAATTGCTATTGGTTTAGAGAATATCTTTACTTTTGTAGCTACAAAATACATCGTCTGATAGGTTTGTTACACTTTGTTCAACTGACTCCTATTAAACATTTGGGTTGTTTCTAATTTTTGATTTTATAAATGATTCTTCAGTATCTAATTTTATGTGTATGTTAATTTTTATTTTTGTCAGTGTGCATTTAGGATGAACTCCTGACATGCATTGCTGGGTCAAACATGTCCACAGAATCTTTTCTAAAAAAGATAAATTTGAATTCTATCAGCAATGTATGAGGGTGCCTGTTTCCTTATAGGCTTTCCAACAGAATATGTTGTTGAAATCAAAAATTTTACCAATATGATTTGTGACATCATAGCATAACTTGAATTTGTATTTATCTCATGAGTGAGGGTATCAGAAACTTCCAATAATTTTATTTCTTCTATGAATTGTCAATTTCTATATTTTACTCATTACTCTATTAGATTTTGAGATTTTAAATTGGTCTTCGGAGTTTTTTGAATATTAAACATATTAGGTCTTGGGCAAAAATTACCAATATTTTTTTCCAGCTTGTCTTTTGTTTTTGATTTTGCTGATAACTGGTTTTGTCATTAAAAAGGTGTGCTTTTTTTTCTTTGACTTTTATTTTAAATTCAGGGGTACATGTACAGGCTATGTAGGTTTATTACATATACAAGAAACTTTCATTTCTTTCATTTCAAATGCCATGGTGATTTGCTGCACAGATTATCCCATCACCTAGGTATTGAGCCCAGCAACAATTAGCTATTCTTCTTGATGCTCTCCATCCCCAAAACCCTGGACCCCCGGCAAGCACCAGTGTGTGTTGTTCTCCCCTATGTGTCCATGTGTTTTGTCATCCTTCAGCTCCCACTTACAAATGAGAACATGTGGTGTTTGGTTTTCTGTTCCTGCATTAGTTTGCTGAGGATAATAACTTCCAACTTTATTGATGTCTCTGCAAATGATATGATCTTATTTCTTTTTATGGCTGTGCAATATTTCATGGTGTATCTGTACCACATTTTCTTTATCCAATCTATCATTGAAGGACATTTAGATTGATTTCATGTCTTTACTATTGTGAATAGTGCTGCAATGAACATACATATGCATTTATCTTTAAAATTGAAAGAGTTATATTCCTTCGTGTATATATACCCACTAATGGGAATACTGAGTCAAAAATTTATACTCCTTTGTGTATATCCCCAGTAATGTGAATGCTGAGTCAAATGATATTTCTGCCTCTAGGTCTTTGAGGAATAGCCTCACTGTCTTCCAAATGGTTGAACGAATTTACACTCCCACCAACACTGTAAAAGCATTCCTTTTTCACCACAACCTCACCAGCATTTGTCGTTTTTTGACTTTTTAATAATTGCCATTCTGGCTGTTGTGAGATGGTATCTTAATGTGTGTGGTATCTCATTGTGGTTTTGATTTGCATTTCTCTACTAATAAGTGAACTTTTTTTCATGTTTCTTGGCCACATGAATGTCTTCTTTTGAAAAGTTTCTGTTGATGTCCTTTGCCCACATTTTAATGGGGTTTGTTTCTTCTCTTGTAAATTTGATTAAATTCTTTGTAGACTCTGGATACCAGACCTTTGTAAGATGGATAGATTGCAAAAATTTTCTTCCATCCTATAGGTTGTCGGTTCCCTCTAATGATAGTTTTTTTGTTCTCCAGAAGCTCTTTAGTTTAATTAGAACCTATTGTCAATTTTTGCTTTTGTTGCAGTTGCTTTTGGCATTTTACTTATGAAATCTTTGCCCGTGTCTCTGTCCTGAATAGCATTGCCTAGATTTTCTTCTAGGGTTTTTAGAGTTTGGGTTTTACATTTAAGTCTTTAATCCATCTTAAGTTGATTTTTGTATATGACACAAGAAAAGGGGTCTAGTTTTAGTTTTCTGCATAGGAATAGCTGGTTGTCCTAGAATCATTTATTAAATACAGAGTGCTTTCTTCATTGCTTGCTTTTGTCAAGTTTGTTGAGACCAGATGTTTGTAAGTGTGCAGTCTTATTTCTGAGTTTTCTATTCTGCTCCATTGGTCCTAGTGTCTGTCCTTGCACCAGTACCATGCTGTTTTGGTTATTGTAGCCCTGTAGTATAGTTTGAAGTCAGGTAGCATGATGCCTCTGGCTTTGTTCTTTTTGCTTAGGATTGTCTTGGCTATATGGGCCCTTTTTTGGTTACATGTGAAGGTTAAAGTAATTTTTTTAAAATTCTGTGAAGAATATCAATGGTAGTTTCGTGGGAATGGTATAGAATCTATAAATCACTTTGGGCAGTATGGCCATTTTTACAATATTCATTCCTTCTATCTATGAGCATGGAATGTTTTTCCACTTGTTTGTGTCTTCCCTGATTTCTTTGAGCAGTGGTTTTTAGTTTTCCTTGAAGAGGTCCTTCACTTCCCTTATTAGCTGTATTTCTGAATATTTTATTCTTTTTGTGGCAATTGTGAATGGGATTTCATTCATGATTTGGTTCTCTGCTTGCCTGTTTTTAGTGAATAGGAATTCTAGCAATTTTTGCATTTTGAATTTATATCCTGAGACTTAGCTGAGGTAGCTTATCAGCTTAAGAAGCTTTTTGGATGAGATGATGGGGTTTTCTAGATATTTGATCATGTCATCTGCAAACAAAGATAATTTGACTTCCTGTCCTCCTATTTGAACACGCTTTATTTCTTTCCCTTGACTGTCCTGACCAGAACTTCCAGTACTATGTTGAATAGGAGTGATGAGAGAGGGCATCCTTCTCCTGTCCTGGTTTTCAAGGGGAATGCTTCCAGCTTTTGCTCATTCAGTATGATATTGGCTCTGGGTCTAGATGTCTCTTTTTATTTTGAAGTATGTTCCTTCAATAGTTTATTGAGAGTTTTTATCATGAAAGGATGTTGAATTTTATTGAAGGCCTTTTCTGCATCTATTGAGATAATTGTGTCATTTTTGTCTTTGGTTTTATGTATGTGATGAATCACATTTGTTGATTTGCATATGTTGAACCAACTTTGTATTCCCAGGGATGAAGTCGACTTGATCATGGTGGATAAACTTTTTGATGTACTACTGGATTTGGTTAGCCAGTATTTTATTGAGGATTTTTGAATCAATCTTTATCAAGGGTATAGACCTAAATACCTGACTATTTCTTAAATTTTTGCTATCTCTGCCGGGTTTCAGTATCAGGATAATGCTGGCCTCATAGAATGACTTAAGCAGGAGTCCCTCCTTTTTGACTTTTTGGAATACTTCCAGTAGAAATGGTACCAGCTCTTCTTTGTACCTCTGGCAGATTTCACTTGTGAATCTTTTCTTTGTCTTTTTTTTTTTTTTTTTATTGTTAGGCTATTTATTAGTTCCTCAATTTCAGAATTTGTCATTGGTTTATTCAGGGTTTCAATGTTTTTTCTGGTTCAGGCTTGGGTTCATGGCCCTGGGCAGGGCCGCATAATCACTCACAATTCCCTTGGCTGGAGGTGGGGGTTCCTTTGGCTCCCTGCCACTCCTGCATAGACCTTCATCCCACCCTGCTTTCCTTCATTCTCTGACAGTGGAGTTGTTTGCCTAGTCAATCCCAATGTGAGAAGCTGGATATTTCAGTTCAAGGTCCTGAATTCACTAACCCCTTTCATTCCTGTCTGTGATGCCGTGAACCACAGTTGCTTCTAGTTGGCCATCTGGCCCCTCCTCTCAAAGGTATGCTTTTAAAATCAAACCATTACATTGTATCTCATAACTATATTTTTTAATTAAAAATAAAAAATAAAATAAAACTTTATTAATTTTGCTGAGGATCAGATGGTTCTAGGTCTATGTGTGTTTATTACTGAGTTCTCTCTTCTGTTCCAGTGTTCTATGTGTCTGGTTCTGTACGAGTACCATGCTATTTGGATCACTGTAGCCTTGTAGCATAGTTGGAAGTTAGGCAATGTGATGCCTCTGGCTTTGTTCTTTTGATTAGGATTGCAATGGGAAAAGGTTTCCTTTTCAAAAAATGTTGCTGGGATAACTCACTAGCCATATACAGAAGAATGAAACTGGACCCCTACTTCTTATCACATATGAATCTTCACTCAAGATATATTAAATATTTACATGTAGCACCTCGAGCTATAAAAATCTTCATAGAAAATATAGGAAATGGCCGGGCGCGGTGGCTCACGCCTGTAATCCCAGCACTTTGGGAGGCCGAGGCGGGCGGATCACAAGGTCAGGAGATCGAGACCACGGTGAAACCCCGTCTCTACTAAAACTACAAAAAATTAGCCGGGCACAGTGGCGGGCGCCTGTAGTTCCAGCTACTAGGGAGGCTGAGGCAGGAGAATGGCGTGAACCCAGGAGGCGGAGCTTGCCGTGAGCTGAGATCGCGCCACTGCACTCCAGCCTGGTGGACAGAGTGAGACTCCGTCTCAAAAAAAAAAAAAGAAAAAAAAAGAAAACATAGGAAATGGCTGATGCGGTGACTCATACCTGTAATCCTAGCACTTTGGGAGGCTGAGGTGGGCAGATCACGAGATCAGGAGATCGAGACCATCCTGGATAACACAGTGATAGCCCATCTCTACTGAAAAATACAAAAAATTAGCCGGGCGTGTTTCAGAGCTTTCAGTGAGCCAAGATTGTGCCACTGCACTCCAGCCTGGGTGACAGAGTGAGACTCTGCCTCAAAAAAAAACAACAAAAAAAGAAGAAAACGTAGGAAATACACTTCTCGAATAGGCTTTGGTGAATTATTTATGGCTAAGTTCCCAAAAGCAATTGCAACAGAAACAAAAATTGTCAAGTGAGACCTAATTAAATGAGAGAGCTTCTGTACAGCCAAAGAAATTACCAACAGAGTAAACAGACGACCTACACAATGGGAGAAAATATTTGCAAGCAAATATTTGCATCTGACACAGGTATAATCTCTAGAATTTAAGAGGAGCATAAATCAACAACCAAAAAATGAACAACCCAGTTAGAAAATGGACGTAGGATATGAACAGACACTTCTCAAAAGAAGACATCATGCAGCCAGCAAACATGAAAAAATGCTCACATCACGAATTATCAGAGAAATGCAAATGAAGACCATGAGATGCCATCTCACACCAGTCAGAATGACTATTACTGAAAAGTCAAAAAATAACAGATGCTGGTGAGGCTGTGGAGAAAAGGAAATGCTTATACATTATTGGTAGGAATGAAAATTTGTTTAGCATTGTGGAAAGCAGTTTTGAGACCTCTGAAAAAACTTAAAATAGAACTACTGTTCAACCCAGCTAATCCCTCTACTGGGTATACACCCAAAGGAAAAGAATTCATTCTACCATAAAGACATTTGCACCTGTATGCTCACTGCAACACTATTGACAATAACAAGGGCATGGAATCAACAAAATTGCCCACCAACAGTGGAGTAAGAAAATGTGGTGTATATACACCATGGAATGTTCTATGCATTCATAGGAAAGAATGAAATAATGCCCTTTGCAGCAGCATGGGTGGAGCTGGAGGCCATTATTCTAAGTGACTTAAGGCAAGAGCAGAAAACCAAATATTGCATGTTCTCACTTACAAGTGGGAGCTAAACATTGAATACACATGCTTGTAAAGATGGAAATAATAGACACTGAGGATCACTAGACAGGGGAGGCAGGGAATGGGTTGTGGGCTGAAGAACCACTGTTGTGTATACTATGCTTATGGCCTGGATGATGAGACCAATATCCTGTGATTTACCAGTGTAACAAACTTGCATGTGTACCCTTTAATCTATAATAAAAGTTGAAATTAAAAAAAGGAATAAAAATGAAACTTTAAAAATAAATAAATAAAATTGAATTTGTCACTATTGTTTCTTCTATTGATTCTGGAGTTTTAGGAAATTTTTAGAAAAACTGCAATGTTTTCTTCACTGCTTGGGTTTAAAATAATTTACTCATATTTTCTTCCATTTCTTATATGGTTTCATTTTTTACATTTTATCTCATATGTGCTTGGTATCCTTGCATACCAAGGGTAAGTTTACTAAACTTAGCACAGAAAGCTACAGTTACATTTGAATTTCATGTTGCTGCAAATGACAGAATTTTATTTTTTTTCTGGTTGAATAATATTCTGTTGTATATATATAACACATTTTCTTTATGCATTCATCCACTGATGGAAGTTTAAGTTGATTCTATATCTTAGCTATTGTGAGTAGTGCTGCAATAAACATGGGGGTGCAGAAATCACTTTGACATATTGATTTTGTCTCTTCAGTATACTGATTTCCTTTCTTTTGCATATGTATCCAGCAGTAGGGTTCCAGAAGAATATGGTAGTTCTATTTTTATCTTTTGAGGAATCTCCATACTGCTTTCCGTAGTGAATGAACTAATTTACATTGCTACCCGTAGTACACTAGATAGAGATCTCCTTTCTCATTTCTCCACATTCTCAACAGTGTCTGTTGTTTTTTGATCTTTTTGATAAACTGAGCTGAGATAATGCCTCATGTGATTTTGATTTGCATGTCCCTGGAAATCAGTGGTGTTGAGCCTGGAAGACATGTTACGTGAAATAAGCCAGGCACAGAAAGACAAATAGCACATGTCAAAAAAAAAAAAAAAAAATACAGCTAAATATACAGCTAAAAATATAAAATTGATCTTATGGAATTTGAGAGTAGAATGGTGGTTACCAGAGGCTGGAAATAACATGGAAGAGGGCATGAAGAAAGTTTGGTTAAAGGACACAAAAATACAGTTAGACAGAAGAAATAAGTTCAAATAGGCAAAAGAGATTTGGAAAATGTTAGAGGTGATGGAGATTCTAATTAACCTAATTTGATCATTACACATTGTTAAGTATCCAAATATCACAGGCACCACATAAATGTGTACAATTATTATGAACCAATGTAATTTTTTAAAGTATTGAATTTCAGATAAAAATAAATAATCTTTAGGTACACACTAATTAAAAAGTTTTTTGTTGCTTATTTGAAATTCAAATTTATTTGGGTGTCCTATAATTTATCTGACATTTGTAAGTATATATTTAAATTTATTATTTTCTAAATGTTTATTCAATTGTGCAAATTCCGCCTGCTATATGACCATACAACCTTTAAAGTTTTATATGCATCTGGATATATTTCTTTTCTATTCTTTTCTCTTTTCTTTTCTTTTCTTTTCCTTTCTTTTTTTTTAATTTTCCTTTCCTTTTCTTTTCTTTTCTTTCTTTATCTATTTTTGAGATGGAGTCTTGCTGTGTCATGCAGGCTGGAGTGCAGTGGCATGATCCTGGCTCACAGCAACCTCCTCCCAGGTTCAAGAGATTCTCCTGCCTCAGCCTCCCGAGTAGCTGGGATTGCAGGCACCCACCACCATGCCTGGCTAAATTTTGTATATTTTAGTAGAGATTTTTTTTTTTTTTGTATTTTGTATATTTTAGTATACTAAAAATATTTTGTAATTTTGTATATTTTAGTAGAGATGGGGTTTCACCATGTTGGACCAGGCTGGTCTCAAACTCCTGACCTCAGCTGATCCACCCATCTCGGCCTCCCAAAGTGATGGGATTACAGGCGTGAGCCACTGCACCTGGCCTGCATCTGAATATATTTATATATTTATATATATTTATTTTTGATTCCACTGGTGGATCTATTTATTCATGGGTTATTATTTTACTGTTTAATCCTGTGGCTTTATCGTGTATTTCCCATTTTGTGATGCTGCAGAGCTAGAACTCCTTACCCATTGCTCTCTTGTCTCAAGGCTTTCCTCGATATTCTGGCTTATGTATTCATTCGTATTTACTTTATGATCAACATGTCATGCTCCAAGAAGAAAGCTTATTGACATCTTTAAGGCATTGTATTTTATTTATAAATTCACTTGTGAAGCATTGACATTTGTATGATTATTTTCACAAATAATATGTTTTCCATTTTTTCAAACCTCCCTTGTTTTTCAGTAATGCCTGTCATTCCAGCTACTCTGGAGGCTGGGGCAGTAGAATTACTTGAGTCTGGGAGGTGGAGGTTGCAGTGAGCCGAGATTGCACCACTGCACTCCAGCCTAGGTGACAGAGTGAGTGAGACTTTCTCTCTCTCTCTCTCTCATATACATATACACATACATATACATATACACACATATACATACACATTTACTGTGTCACCTGTTGGAAGCGTTCTTCCTCTGGGATCTAAAACTTCTCAACCTGCAGGACCAAAATTGACAGCAAGTACAAACTCCCAAAATGTGTCATTCAGAATGATAGTTAATGGGACCATTCCTACTACCTCCTCTTGGTTTCTATTCCCATGTATTATACCAATTAGTGACACAAGATTGGTGTGTTAAACACACCCTCAATTGCTGATGCTAATTGAAAGACCCTGTGAGTAGGAAAGACAAAAATATATGCCACTTGCAGTTCATATGAACTTCTGTGCTTTCCAGGGCTAAAGGGATATTTCCCTCCAAGTAGCTCTTTGGACTTCACAAGGCTCGGTGACATACTGGGGGCTAAACGTTGATCTTAATTGCTGGCATATTGGACACCCGGCATTACAAGTAGCTAAATCAATGTTGGTAAGTGAGAGACCATGTTGATGGGCCCATGACTAACTTCCATCCTGACCATCATGGCTATTCTGTTGATGTATCCATTTGCCAGTACCCTGTGTCTGATGATAGTGGCTAGGTAAGACAACTAGTCATTATTCTTTCTACTTGGTTATTGAATCAAGCCTCTTCCATCTTCAAAATTTCTTGGTGGATATTAAATGTGATCTACTCTCTTATGTACACTCTCAGAGACCCATATAACTGTTTTCCTGACATTATTACCCCCAGTATTCTAGTATGTCTACTTCTGGTTTCTTCACCAACCAGCCACACCATTCGTTATCACTCATTATTTTAATATTCTAATTTTGAAAGTCTCCTATTTCCATACAAAATAGATGAGCAGATACAACGCCTCATATTTCCCCATTGAGAGGACTTCCCCTAACAAATATTTTTCTCAGCTTTATTAGTGGGGCTGTAGTGCAGCTGCAGCTCATTTTCAGAATATGCACATGTCATAGGCTTACTGATTTGTGGAACAAACTCAGAATTTTTCTACCTTTTGTCAAGTTGGTAATAAGGGACCCCAAAACATAAAGCCATAAGTGTGACCTGGGGGAGCAATGCTAGTACAACTGTGGTTGATTAAATGGGCTATGAAATAATATAACTTGTATTCTGTTGTCTGTGTTAGGCTCAATTATGGATCACCATTTTCAATTTATAATGAATTGTGCCTGGACATGCTCTATTTTATGACATGACAGGTTTGCCAGATTCCAGCTTATAATGGACAGTTTATAGCAGTCTATATCTACTATATGATGCCATATGATCAAGTCTCAGTAGCACCTCAGGTCTGTTTCTTGGCAGCCATATAATTCTGTCCTGCAGATGGCACGGTTTTCTTCCAGAACCCAAGGGCTTAAGTCTCCCACTGGGGGCTGATATTAACTCCACACTTTATCTTTTTTCACCATTGACACCTGCAACACCATAGTGTGTGCTCAGATAATAAGCCTTGTGGCAAGTCTACTTGTAATATAGCCTTGACTGCTACAGAGCCCTTTCCTACCCTAAGCCACACTCAAAGCTGGCTGAATTCTGTGTGATTTAGAATAAGGGCCAAAGCATTATTCTCCGTTGTACGTAACTACTTTCAGATCCCAAAGAAGATGGTCAGATATTGAACTTCCTTCTTGGAATTTAAAATGCAACAATTTGTCTTTTATTTCATAGTGCATGTCCAGGGCCTTTCTGATTCCTGCAATACTAAAAATTTTACTGAAGTGGCAGTAACTTCAATCTTCATAGAATTTATATTCCTTTCTTTGGAGCACACATGTCTTACTGAGGCCTGCAATATACTCATTGTTTCTTGCTTAGCTCATGCAATTAATGTAATATTATAAATATCATTTCTGTAGGGATGGAAAAGAATGCATTTTCCAATAAGTGGCCCCATATTTTGTCCCTGTAGCACTGTTTTCTGCTCCAGCACAGAAAACTCACCTACACAGTGCTGCAGTTAGGACCACCCACAATAAATGTGCAGTAGTCCATTGTGATTCCCAAGGATTTGGCAATGTGGGACCTCTACCTAGTGGTAACCTCAAGAATACCACAGATCTGGTTGCAGGCAACTTGTTGCAGTTCTTGGTTAGAAGGCAATGTCTTCATCTTTCTATTGCCAGATACTCTCTTATTGCTAAAAACCGCAGCACAGACTGTGTTTGCAGGACTGATTTTTTTCTTTACTCTCCTTTCACAAGTAGAGAAAACCCACTAAAGCCACTGGCTCTAAGTAGAGCACCAAGATCTACTTTGCGGTTCCAATGCAGAGTACTTTAGTCTTCTTTACCCCATAGCAGCCAAGGTTGTAGAGTAATGCTGTCTGCTTTAAGCTCCCTAGTACAGCAAGCTTATGTCTTAAGCCAAATCATTGCTTGAATTTGTTTTCTTTCTTCCCCAGGATGTTCATCTTATTTTTAGAAGCTCTTTTGTTTTGTTTTTTAAATCTTTTTCTATCAATACTAAATGTTTAGAGAAGAAGAGCTGTGTTCAATTGTGAACATACAGAATCATTTTAACTACATGTCTCCACATAATGTTTTAATACTTATATTACCATTCTGATCCCCTTCTAAAATCTATAAATATTAAAAAGGGTGACTTGCATAGAATTATGTTTTTTTCCTCAGTGAATGTGTTCCTTGGGGTTCTTGTTCACACTTTATTTGCTATTGCTACCCCCACCACTAATGCAGCATCAAGCACAGTGTTTTGAACATTTTTAATAAATTCATTTTTTGGTATAAAAGTTCTTTCATCCTGTTTCCATTGATACTATCAAATTAAAATCGAACACTACCTGTTTGAATATTATTTAAATATTCTTTACCTTACTTGTTAGCATAAAGAATGATAAAAATTTCCAGAGGTTATAACTTCCAAGGAAGTTAGAATGTATGTGCATTGTATAGGACATTTTCCTAATTATGTGTGCAGTGAGGATATCTGCACACATAATTAGGAATCGGTGGTTTTTATCCCTAATTTATTATCTCTCTTTTTCAAATCTCCATTTATGTATTCAAGACACTCAACTAAAATAATTTCTTAATGAAGGCTAAATTGAACCAAATGTATTTTAGTTTTAACCCAAAAGAGCTAAAAGTAGGGAGATACTAAAAACAAATTTTTATATACAAGAACAAAAATCATTAGATGTTTTCAGCATGTGCAGCTAATTTATAATGCTCAGTGCATATTGTGGGATATGACCTTTCACAAATTATTTGAAGCATTTATTTGTTTATTTAGCAAACATTGAGAATATTTTCCTTCTCCATTGATTTATATTACACAGGTTTACAAATCCAGTTATAAAAGGCAAACAAGTATGCTTTATTTTTAAAAAAAATTTATTTATGCAAATTTAGAGAGTACAAGTGCAGTTTTGTTACATGGATACATTGCGTAGTGGTGAAATCTGAGCTTTTAGCGTAACCGTCACCCAAATAGTGAACATTGTACTCAATAGGTAATTTTTCAAACCTCACCCTCTTCCACGCTCCCATCTTTCAGAGCCTTCATGTCTATTATTCCACTCTGTGTCCACGCATTGTTTAGCTCTCACTTGTAAGTGAGAACATGCAGCATTTAGCTTTCTGTTTCTGAGTTATTTCACTTAGGATAATGGCCTTCAACCCATCCATGTTGCTGCAGAAGACACGATTTAATTCTTTTTTTATAATTGAGTAATGTACACACACACACACACACACACACACACCCTACATCTTTATCCAATCATTTGCTGACAGACACCTAGGTTGATTTCATGAATTTGCTATTGTGAATAGTGCTGCAATAAAAATAGATGTGCAGGAGTCTTTTTTATATAATGCCTTCTTTTCCTTTTGGTAGATACCCTACAGGGGGATTGCTGTGTAGAATGATAGCTCTATTTTCCGTTTTTTTGAGAAATCGTTATACTGTTTTCCATAGAGGTTTTTACTAATTTACATTTCCACTGAAGCATGTAACCATTCCCTTTTCATTGCATCCTCACCAACATATGTTATTTTTGACTTTTTAATAATAGCCATTCTGACTGGTGTATGGTGGTATCTCCCTGTGGTTTTAATTTGCATTTCTCTGATGATTAGTTATGTCAAAACATTTTTTTAAAAAATGTTTGTTGGTTGCTTGTATGTCTCCTTTTGAATAATGTATGTTCATTTTTTTTTTCACTTTTTAATAAAATTGCTTGTTTTGTGCTTGCTGAGCTGTTTTAGTTATTTGTGGCTTCTGGTTATTGGCCTTCCGTTGGATGCATAGTTTGCAAATATTTCCCCCAATTCTGTAGGTTGTCTGTTTTCAAACTAATAATCCAAGGATTATTAATTTTTCTGTGCAAATGCTTTTTGTTTAATTCAGTCTTATTTGTCTATTATTGTTTTTGTTGTGTTTGCTTTTGAGAACTTAGTCATAAATTCTTTGCCTCGCACAATGTCCGGAAGAGTTTTATTAGGTTTTCTTCTAGGATTTTTACAGTTTCAATTCTTACATTTAAGTCTTTAGTTCATCTTGTGTTAATTTATATATATGTTGGGGAATGGGGGTCCAGTTTCCTTCTTCTGCATATAGCTATCCAATTTTCTTAGCCCCGTTTGTTGAATAAGGTGTTTATTTCTCAGTGTGCATTTTTGTTGACTTTGTTGAAGATCAGTTGATTGCAGGTATATAGCTTTACTTCTCTGTTGTCTATTCTGTTCCATTGATCTATGTATTTATTTTTATATCAGTATCATGCTGTTTTGGTTACCATAGCATTCTTGTAGTATAATTTGAAGTCAGGTAATATGATGCCTCTAGGTTTAGTTTTTGCTGAGGATAGCTCTGGCTATTCAGGTTCCTTTTTGGTTCCATGTGAACATTAAGATTTTTAAAAAATTCACAGCAACTCGGGTGGAACTGGAGACTATTATTCTAAGTGAATAACTCGGAAATGGAAAACCAAACATTATGTGTTCTCACTCATAGTTGGGAGCTAAGCTATGAGGAAGCAAAGGCCTAAGAATGATAAAATGAACTTTGGGGACTCAAGGGAAAGGATGGGAGAGGCAAGGAACTACAAACTGGGTTTAGTGTATACTGCTTAGGTAATGGGTGCACCAAAATCTAACAAATCACCACTATAATTACTTACTAATGTAACCAAATACAACCTGTTCTCCCAAAACGTATGGAAATAAAACATTAAAAAGAAAACATTGGTAATTTCATAGGAATTGTATTGAGTCTATAGGTGGTTGCCTTGGGGAATATGTTCATTTTAAAAATATTGACTTTTCTAATTCATGAGCATGGGATATTTTTCATTTGTTTATATCATCTGAAAATTCTTTCATTAGTGTTTTGCAGTTCTCCTGGTAGAAATATTTTACTTCTTGGTTAAATGCATTGCCATGTAATTTATTTTATTTTTGTGGCTATTGTAAATGAGATTAAATTCTTTTTTTTGGTTGTTTTTTGTTTGTTTGTTTTCGTTTTTTGAGACGGAGTCTCACTCTGTCGCCCAGGCTGGAGTGCAGTGGCACGATCTCGGCTCACTGCAAGCTCCGCCTCCCAGGTTCACGCCATTCTCCAGCCTCCCGGGTAGCTGGGACTACAGGCGCTCGCCACCTCGGCCAGCTAGTTTTTTGTATTTTTTAGTAGAGACGGGGTTTCACCGTGCTAGCCAGGATGGTCTCGATCTCCTGACCTCGTGATCCACCCGTCTCGGCCTCCCAAAGTGCTGGGGAGATTGCATTCTTTATTTGACTGTTAGCTTAATTGTTATTGGTGTATAGAAATGCTACTGATTATTGTACATGTTACTTGTATTCTGAAACCTTGCTGAAGTTATTTATCAAATCTGGAAATTTCTTGGAGAAGTCTCTAGGGTTTTCTAGATACAAGATTTTATCATCAGCAAACAGAGATAATTTTATTTACTTTTTTGCAGTTTGGCTGTCTTTTGTTATTTTCTATTGCCTGATTGATCCGGCTAGAACTTCCAGTACTATGTTGATTATAGCTGGTGAAAGTGGGCACCCTTGACTTATTTCCGTTCTTAGGGGGAGTGCATTCAGGTTTCCCCCATTCATTGTGATGTTGGCTGTGGGTTTGTAATATGTGGCTTTTATTATTTTGACGTATGTTCCTTCAGTGCCTAGTTGGTTGAAAGTTTTTACCATGAAGCAATGCTGAATTTTATTGGATGTTTTTTATGCATCATTGAGATGATCAGAAGCTTTTTGTTTATAATTCATTTTATGTGGTAAATCACATGTATTGATTTGTGAAGGGTGAATTATCCTTATATCCCTAGAATAAAACACACTTGATAATGCTATATTGCCTTTTTGATGTGCTGTTGGATTGGTTTTGCCAGTATTTTGTTGAGCATTTTTGCATCTATATCCATTAGGGATATTGGTCTGCAGTTTTCTTTCTTCTTGTTGTGTCTTTTCCTGGTTTTAGTATCAGGTTGATACCGACTTTGTAAAATGAATTAGGAAAGATTCCCTTCTCCTTAATTTTTTGAAACTGTTTTAGTAGAATTGGTAACAGTTCTTTTTTTGTATATCTGGTAGGATTTGGCTGCAAATCCATCTGGTCTTGGCCTTTGTTTTGTTAGGAGATTTTTTATTACGGATTCAATTGCACTACTCATTCTTGGTCTTTTCGGGGTTTCTATTCTTCCTGGTTCAACATTACTACATTGTATGTTTTCAGAAATTCATTCATTTCTTACAATTTTTTTAGTTTTTGCACATACAGATGCTCATAGTAGCGTTTGATGATCATTTGTATCTCTGTGGTATCAGTCGTAATGTCACCTTTATCACTTTTGGTTATGCTTGACTCTTCTCTTTTTCTTGGTTAATCTAGCTAGCAGTCTGTCAACTTTGTTTATTTTTCAAATAACTAACTTTTTGTTTCATTGATCATTTGTTTCTTTTTTTAGTCTCAATTACATTTAGTTCTGCTCTTGTCTTTGTTATTTTTATTTTCTTCTTCAAGCTTTGGGTTTAGCTTATTTTTGTTCTTCTAATTCCTTGAGGTATGACGTTCGGTTTGTAATTTGAGCACTTTCTATCTTTTTGATATGGACATTTAACACTATAAGATTCCTTCTTAGCACTGCTTTTGCTGTACCACAGAAGTTTTGATATATTGTGTTTGTATTTTCTTTGGTACAATATTAAAAACAACAACAACAACAACAAAAACTCCTGTCTTAATTTTATTGTTGACCTAATGATCATTCAGGACTAGGTTGTTTTATTTCAATGTGTTTGTGTAGTTTTCAGAGTTCATCTTGGTATTAATTTCTAGTTTTATTCCACTGTGGTCTAAGAAGACTCCTGACATGATTTTGATTTTTAAAAATGTATTGAGACTTGCTTTGTGGCCTGTCATATAATCTATTTTGGAGAATGTTCCATCTATATATAAGAAGAATGTCTATTTTACAATGTTTATGTAATTTGCTCTGTAAATGTCTAGTAGGTGCATTTGGTCTAGAGTCCAATTTAAGTCCAGAGTTTATTTGTTGATTTTCTTTCTTGATAATGTTTAGTGCTCTCAGTGGGATGTGGAAGTCCCCCACCATTATTGTATTGTGATCCATCTCTTTTCTTAGTATTAGTAGTATTTGTTTTATAGCTCTGACTGCTCTGGTGTAGATTGCATAAGCATTTAGGATTGTTACATCTTGTTGAATTAATCCTTTTATCATTATATAATGACCCTTTCATCTATTTTTACTGTTGTTGATTTAAAGTCTGCTTTATCTTATATAACTACTCTTGCTCATTTTTTATTTTTGTCTGCATGGAATATCTTTTTCCAGCCCTTTGAGGAAAAATTGCAGACTTTGGGTCTGTGAATATCTTTACCAGTTAGGTGGGTTTCTTGTAAACACCATATGGCTTGATCTTTTTTTAAAAGAATTAATTCCATGAGTCTATATCTCCTAAGTGGAGTATGTAGTTCATTTGCATTCAAGATTACTATTCACTTGTGAGGTTCTAGTCCTGTCACAATACTAATAGTTAACTAGTTACTGTGTAGACTCAATTGTGTAAATGCTTTTTAAGAAGTGTTTTATTCTTTCTTTCTTTCTTTATTTCTTTCTTTCTTACTTTTTCACAGCAAGATTGCCCTTTTGTTTCCATGCTTAGGATTCCTTTGAGCATTTCTTGTAGATGTGGTCTAGTGGTGACAAATTCCTTTAGCATTTGCTTCTCTGGAAAAGATTTTATTTTCCCCCCATTTATGAAGCTTAGTTTAGTAGGATACAAAACTCTTTGCTAGCAGTTTTTTGTTTTATTTTTATTCATTTTTTTTTTTATGAAGGCTGAAAATATGACCACAGTCTCTTCTGGGTTATAAGGTTTCTGCTGAAAAGTCTACTGCTAGTATTACAGTAATTCCTTTGTAAGTTATTAGATGCTTCTTTCTTGCTGATTTTAGAATTTTTTTCTTTGTGTTGACTTTGGGTAGTCTGATGATGCTATGTCTTGGTGAAGTTCAATTTGCAATATATCTTCCAGCTATTCCTTGAGCCTCATATATCTGGATGTCTAAATCTCTAGCAAGACCAGACTATTTTTCCTAAATTATTCCCTCAAATAGGTTTTACAAACTTTTTATTTTTACTTATTCTCTCTCAAAAATAGCTATGACTCATGTTTGGCCCCTTTATATAATTGCATATTTCTTGTATTGGAATGCTTTGTTCATTAAAAAAAATATTTTTTCCATTATTTTTTTCTGGCTGCATAAATTCAAAAGACCTGTCTTACAGCTGTAAAATTATTTCTTCCCCTTGGTCTAGTCTATTCTTAAAGCTTTCAACTATAATTTTAAATTTCTTTAATAAATTTTTATTTCTAGAAGTTGTGTTTTTTTTTTTAAATATTGATCTCTTAGTTAAATTTTTGTGCATAAACTGTATTGTTTTTCTGATTTCTTTGTGTTGGCTTTTGTCTTTCCCTTGGATCTCATTGAGCTTCCTTACAATTCATATTTTGAATTATTTACCTGTCATTTCAGGATTTTCGTTTGGATTAGAATGCATTGATAGAGAACTAGTATTATCCTTTGGGGAATATCAAACATCTGCTAGACTTTTTATGTTAGTTTCTTTTAACCTGGAGAAAGTGTCACTTCTTATTTTTGAATTGACTTTTGCTTTAATGGGACTTTTTTCCTTCCCTTGCAGATGCAACTGTACATTAGTTGGGTAGAATCTTTTGGCTTTGACTTTTATTCTGGGTGCTTTTAACTGGCCAAGGCTTTTTATAAATTCCTTGGTTACAGATTGTCTTAGTATGGTGGTTTTCTCAAATTCTGTCTTTTTTTTTTTTTTAGTTTGTAGTAGCAGTGTGCTGGGTGTGTGAGTAGACTTACTGTCTCTTGCAGATATGGAGGTGGGGGTGTTGGAAAGATTATCTTGTTCTCCAGTGTTGTGCACTTCTGTCAGCAATTTTTAAGGTTATGCATTTTGATATCCAGGCCAGGAGGTGACACTGCAGGGAAGAACCAGGCAAGTGCTGTGTAATTGTGTCAGCTGAGGTTGTAATGGGCTATACAGATTGACCTCCCAGCCATGAGGTGGTGCTTGCAGGAGAGAGGCAGCTGCAGTGATCCCAGTGGGATTTATGCCTGGCTTTTGATAATCAGAAGTACTCAGATGTCCGGCCAATGGGTGAGGCCATGGAACTCTCACCAGTCTCATTTCATGCTCTGACACCAAGACAGGTGGAGAGGGCACAGCTGGGCACAACTGGGTTGGGCAAGCCTGTGCCCAGGCTTTCCAATGACAGGCACAAGTGCTGACCCTGAATGGTTAGGAAACAACTTTCAGGCCTCTGGGGCAAATTTCCAAGGTGAGTAAGAGGCACTTTTATTGTTCTCAAGAGGCTGCTCTGGGGGACATGGCTTGCCAAGAAGTCATAATCCACCAGGTACCAGTGGGACCCACACAAGTCCCCAACCCAGTGGGTCTCCCTTCAGTGTCTAGCTGCTGGCAGCAGACCAGAACAGCTAGTCCTGTCCCAAGCAGTCTGCATTCAGATCATGAAGCTATCCCAGGCTGTGAGACTCCATTCCTGGGGCAGAAAGTGCAGCTTTCAGGCTACACCCTTTCCAGTGCAGCCTTGTGAAGGAAGGGGTGCTAAGCTCCATTGTTGCAACAGGAACCTGTGCCACGTTGTCTTCTCAGTTTTGACTGTGGGGGCTCCTCTCCTGGTTGAGAGCAGATTGCAAATCTCATTCTCATATCCCTGGAAGCAGGGCCTGAGACCAGGATGGATGGGATCAGAACAGTGAACTTATTCTCAGGACCTCTTGACTCAAGCACTAGCTTTGATAGGGAGGGGCAGGCTGGTCCCAGGCCACTGGAGGAACACTCAGGCAGGGCAACAACAGCTGCCTTGTGGATCTGCCAGCAGGAAGGGTCGGCCTCTCTCCATGGGAATAGCCAGATAGGAAGCTTCTGGAGAGGCTGGCAGGCATGCAGCATGTGGCCCGAGTGTGCCTTGGTCCTGCAGCAATCTGTGGCAGTGGCAGTGGAATTTGTCCTTGGTGTGTGTGAGTACCTGGCCTCTCCTCCCGCTCCCTGGTTTGACAGCTGGCAGCAACAGCCTTAGGGCAGAATATAGAACCCTGGGGAATGTGCTACCAGAATGGCACTGCTGCAGCTTCCCACTGCTCAAAAGCCTGTGGGACTCCATGTGAGTTTGAGTAGTGCCTTTGTGTAATCTCAAGGGAGCTCTCTATGCCTGTCTGGAGGCCAGCAAGGGTTGAAGAGCTCTCCTGTAGCTAGGATTGCAAAGTCCATAATGGGCATGTGGATCCCCAAGGTTCTGTTACCACTTCCCTGGGTCAAGGGGCTGCTTCCAGCTCTTAGCAATCCCGCTGAACAGGCAGCCTTGTATCCCCTTTCCTACTCCTTGGTGTCTCCTGTTGCTTCTCTGTTGAATTCCAGTGTTCTTTCTCAGATGATCTATTTGTAGTGTGAATAACTACTCAATATTTTGGTTCCTCTGCCTGAAAAAGGTGTGTCTCAGCTGCATCTAGTCACCCATCTTGAACACTCATCCTTGAATCATTTATTTTTAGATTGCATGTCAATCTCACAAAACTTGTGGTGATGATATCTATAAATTATACAAAAAACATTGAATGGCAACAGATCAGGATGCATAACTGTATAAAAGTACATGTGTTTACTAAAAATGGATAAAGAATATGCACAGTCACAATTTATTTTTCAGGATTCTGAGTAATCTGATCTTTGATTCATACGTAGCACTGAATAACTTGTTTCTCCTTCGAGAAGATAAGCAGAAACATGTACATGAGCTGAAACTATTGCCAAAAATGCAGAAATATTATTCCCTTTTTCTGAGGGCTAATTTTTTTCAGAAGTACAATTTCCCGTTTTTTTTCTTTTTTTTTTCCCCAAAGACAAACATTTCCTCCAATGATTATGCTTCTCTCAAAGGAAAACCAGTTTATATCAGAAGTAAGCTAATAACTGGTAATAATAGATCAAATATAACTTTAGGAAAGAGATGGCCTTGAAAATATTTATTGTTTTTTGTTTACTTAGAAAGAAGAGTAATTAATCATTTCTCATAATTTTGTCTCTTGCTTAGTCCAAACTCCTGATTTCATATAATTTACCTCCATGTGTTCGTACACAGAGCGGACTCCTCATACGGCTTGGAGAGAAACGTGTAGCAGAGCAAGGACACTAGGCCGTACTAAAAGCTCAATAAGTGGTCATTTATGCTCACTTTTTCTTTTACTTAGCAGCACAATCAGTGTGATTCCTTCTTTGCAGCATATCAGCATTGAAATGAATTCAGAAATAATTCTGTCAGCAATATTTGAAAGAAAAAATGGTGAGTATAATAATCAGGCAAAAAATTAAATATAATGGATTTAAGTAGAGCCTGGTTTAATTATAAAGGAAGGAGGTAGAAAATACAGTGTATATTTTTCAAAAGCATATTTTTATCCTACAAAATCAGAAGATTTTCTTGTCATTTTTTCCAAGACTATGACTGAATTCTTATCCATAATTGAATTAAACTCAGCAGAGAATGCTGCACTGAATTGGCCAAATTCAGTCTAGCTAATCTTGATGGTAGAAACATTATAAGTTCTAAAGCAATAAGCTGATGTAGATTCACTCATAAAATTATGATGGAGTAGAGTTTTATTTTGCTTTTTTGTTTTGTTTTGTTTTTTAAGACAGGGTCTTAACTCCGTTGCTTAAGCTGAAGTGCAGGAGTTGAGTTTTTAAAAGAAAGAATAGGAATATTGTGCCCATGTGTTTAAAAATTTCTTGATGAAAATGAGATTCTGTTGACTGAAACTTAAATCTAACAATGGGAAGTCATTCCCATTATGGAATTTCCATTTCATTTTTAATTTAAATAATGAATAGAAGTCAAGTTAGTACAAAGTCAATAGAATGAGAAACAAACAAACAAACAAAAAAAGTGGATATTTGAGTCTACCTACAAGCAAGGGGAATAATATGACCTCAAGATATATCTGCCATCTTAAGATATACATGCACAATTTTACATAATTTAAATTTACTAATAAGTAGTTTTAAATGACAAATATTTGCTAACAAAATATCAGTTAAGTTAGTATACATTTTACTTTCAATTTTATTAGTTGCTATAAATTTATTTAAATATTCTTAAGATTCATAATTTTAAAATGTTGCTGCTATCATTTGTAATGATCAGTTTCCTACGGTGCCTGGGTATACAACAATCTTTGGGTTTTAGGAAGATGATTCAAAACCTGTAGATGTATTATTTGAAGTGTCCTGTATATTTCAAACTATTATTTTAGAATTTTTTATAATTATGCAACATAGGTTACCTTTTTGTCTGTGAGGAAAAGAGAGAAAGAGGCATAATTGTTATTATCTGCATTCCTGGGAATTTGAGGCATTTAGTTGCGACTTGAAATAATCTAACTATTGAAAAGGTCTCCTTTCTGAAGCAGCACCTCAGGTATGACCATGCTGCCACCACCATGTCGGCTGATGGATGCTCTCGCCTAGTAATGAAGATATGCTCTGTGGACATTCAATGCACAGAAAGGAGATCTTCTTGTGAATCATTCTCCTGTACATCTGCTCCTCATGATAGACTCTCAGTCAGATTTCTGCCATCCAAACACATCTTAACCCATAGTTTTGCTCTCTCTGAAGAAAATTGCAGTCCTGGCATCTGATCAGTTTGTGGGGAGTTAGTTCTCATGGATGGCTTTTTTCAGGTGTCACTTTTACTCCTCAAAACACTATGTTAAACTTGCAAAATTTTCTTGAAAACCTGAAAAATATATGACAATTGTGCTCAGAAGAGTAGCTAAGACATAAAAGATGCTATATAAGTGTTTCAAAGGCACTATTGTAGATGTCCTCCCTCCAAGATTTAAAGGAAATTAAGGTCATAAAATGTTAAATGACAAACTTGAGGGGCTGCAATGGGAAATTGTTCACAAATGAAATAATTATGTACAAGCTGGATAGACTCTTGTGCCACTGTGCCATATACTTTAATGTTATTAACTTAATTTACATTTCTTAAAAGTTCACCGAAACTAGCCTAATCTCATCTTTATTTGTTTCTCTGTTTCTCTTGAGTCTTTCAAATACCTAATTTTTACTTATTTCTTAATGTTGCATCTTAAAGATGAGAAAATTGGGGCACAGAAAAATAAAAGTACTTGCCCAGGGTCATACGGCTGGTCAGTAGAAGAGCTAGGATTTTAATCCTAGCTGCAGCTCCAGAGACCATGCTTTTAATTACTGTGACATCCTTTTCTGCTTGATATTTGACTGAACACCCTATGTAACTTTTCTTTTATTCATTTAATAATTAGCTAATAGTAATTGCATGTTTACTACGCATTAGGTTATATTGTTGGTGATAAGGATAACCTGAAAAAGTCCTTAAGTGATTGCTCCCACATATGACTGCATAGTAAATATTATTTCTTCATAAATGAATTCCCAGTATTGTCTACAAGTCACAGTCAGAAGAAATAATTGAGACAATGGAACCAACTATAACTCATAGAGAGAAATCTCTGCAAAGGCCTAAGAAGAAGTCTTTATAGTACCCCCAGCCCAAACCTTTCAGTACTCATATTTCATACTTAAATTGCTCTGACTGCATTTTGGGTCTGTTTCATCTAGCCTTGTCCTTAGGTAGAGATAGGAATAGTTGTCTACCATTTCTTCTGTATGGACATTTTGTATGTTTGAAAGTTAGTATGTTATATATTGTCACATCTAATGTGCAAGTTGATTAAATTCAGTTACTTTGCCTTTTCCTATAAATTTTATTTCCCACTTCCTAAAATGTATTTTAACAAAAAGTTTCTGTTTAATATTTATGTTGAAATATAATTTATCTGACATAATGTTTCTTTTTAAAAATCAGTTGTTCACACTCAGAGAAGTATGTGAAACAAGTTTATTACCCATTTTAATGTTGAATTCCTTCTGTATTAAAAATATTTTAATATATTAGAGGAGGAAAATACTAAGATAATTTTATAAAAGGAAAAATGAATGAGTAATTAGTTACAATATTGTGATTTTAAAGAAGCAAGGCAATGCTACATGGTACATTGAAGCATTTGTTTTGTTCTTATCCAATGTCAGGGCAAAGTCATTGGCAGTTGTAACTGTCAAGTTCTCAGTGGTAGCTCTGATATCTTGCCAAGGTGTTTCAGAAAAAATAATCATATTTATTTAAATGTCTAACCCAAGGGCCTTATATCTATGCAGATAAAGTTTAAAGCAAATCAAAATTTAAAAACCTCACAAAAATTAGTATTGTTTTATATATTTAATCAGAGTTACTTATTTCAGGAACAGGAAACTTTTTTGGGAAGCATGTTTATGACAATTATATTACCTCTATTTATAATAAATAGCCCATTTTAAAGTAATGCAGAACAAGGGCAACAACAAATAAAGTTTTATGGTTATAAAAGACTATTGATTTTCTGAGAGTCCACTGGAAATAATGAAGTAAAAAGAGATCTTTGGCTGCCAGCTTTTCAGCATCACTCAACACAATGACACAGTGTTTCAAGTGCTCTAAAAGAAAAGAAGTGGTTAGAGACTTGATGGATGATCCCTTTGATTCATTTCTTAAAGAAAAAAAAGTTCCCTCTCTTACAGCTGGAACCACATGAATTGCTAAAATCCAGATGATCGGATAAATTCTTTATCGAAATTACAATGAAAGTAATTGCATTGCTAAGATTGTCAACTTTTTTTCTTTTTTTAAATAACCCCTCTGGCAATCCAGACATACTGACATTAGTAACAAAGGGAAAGAACAGTTTTATGAACAAAATCTTTTAAAATTCTTCAAATACAATAATGTACCTTTTGTACTCATAGATTTGAAATAAAGGAAAAACATCTCGGTTGTTTACAGGGTTTCTCTTCTCATTTTCTACATTTTTTATTGGTGTAAAAAAGGCATAGTTAAGCTTGGTTAGCTAATTTTATATGCATACAGTTGGAAAGGGTGAGGTTTTTTATTATTATGGCCTGTCTAGACATATATGGCTATATGGGAATTTTAACTAGAATATAAATAAGATATATGGAAAGGATAACTAATATAAACTAAGAATGATATTGCCTAAATAAATTATTATTTTATGAAACCTTCTCTTTTTTTTCTTTGTAATTTTATTTCAGGCATTAAAAAGGAAATGGCATAATAGAGAGATGACTGCAAATTATTCCTTTTATTTGAATATCTCTGTCAGTCTTTCATGTTTGATATAGGTGTTTTTGAAATGTAAGTCTATAGCCTATGCTAAACCAAATAGTTCAGGAAGTAAGTTTTCTCTGGTGAAAGACTAAGGTAACAGTACACCTGTTTCAGTTGTTTTTGGTATAAATTCAGACTTTCTGTTTGAAGTGATATCCTTCCTTGCTACATTTTGATTTGGCACATATAACTAATACTGAAAGTGTAATTGTTTATGACCAAATTGTGGACTTCATTTATCTAAATTGTGAATGATTTCTAAGCTTGGAACACAGGTACTCTGAATTCCCTATGAAAAACAAAATCTTATTTACAGAGGAAAAAATTAAAGATGATCTTTTTTTATGGAATGAAAGGAAGTAGAAACAATGTTATATGTAAAACCTAATTTGTGATCATTTTTAGTGTTTGGAAAATTTTCTCAGCGAAAAAATAAAATTTTCTGCTCTGTCGTCTTCACATTAAAGAGCAAAAGTTGGATGTGATACAGTCTTCATCTCTTTTTTTCATGCCCATGTTATACAAAGTTAGGCGATTGACTTAAATTTCCTCTTCTTAACCTCTATCTTGATGGCCACAATCGTTATTCATATTTTCTTCCTTGTTTGGCCAAAAATTGTTCTGTGTTATAAATTTCAAAATCTTCCTGTTTCCTTAGGGCAAGTTGTGCTTATTTAGATCTTTATGAGAACTATGATTTGAAATTGTTCTGACTCATTCTATGAAAAATATGCAATTTATTGTAATCTAATGAATTGTTAGATTTGAATTTATTCATAATCTATGATTATGATTCATAATGAATTGTTAGATTCAAATGTTGCTAAACTGTTTGACTCAGTAGCATATTTACTGAAAAATCCAGTGGATAAATGATGCCTCCTGCTACTTTAAAGTACATCAAAACCAGAGTTGGGATTGAACTAAGTTAGTGAATCCTCTCATGTTTTTTTTTCCTCACACATCCCATTCAGTGTGTGATCAGGAAGGCCTCCATGGGCTGAGACAGATTTGGTTTCTCTCTTGGAAACCTTGGTTTGCTTTAGTGATGCCCTGAACTCTTCAGTTTTGACACCTGTGTTAGTCTGTTTTCCTGCTGCTGACAAAGACATATCTGAGACTGGGAAATTTACAAAAGAAAGAGGTTTAATGGACACACAGTTTCACGTGGTGGAGGAGCCTCATCATCATGGTGGAAGGTAAAAGGCGTGACTCACATGGTGGCAGACAAGAGAAGAGAGCTTGTGCAGGGAAACTGCCCTTTACAAAACCATCAGATCTCGTGAGACTTAGTCACTATCATGAGAATAGCATCGAAAATACCCACCCCTGTGATTCAGTTAACTCCCACCAGGTCCCTCCTACAACATGTAGGAATTTGGGGGGCTAGAATTCAAGAGGAGATTTGGGTGGAGACACAGCCAAACTATATCATTCCTCCCGTGGCCCCACCCAAATCTCATTTCCTCACATTCCAAAACTAATTATGCCTTCCCAACTGTTCCCTAATATCTTAACTCATTTAAACATTAACTCAACAGTCCAAAGTCTCATCTGAGACAAGGCAAGTCCCTTCCACCTATGAGCCTGTAAATTCAAAACCAAGTTAGTTACTTCCTAGATACAATGGTGGTACAGGCATTGGGTAAATACAGCCATTCCAAATGGGAGAAATTGGCCAAAACAAAGGGGCTAAAGGCCCCATGCAAGTCCAAAATCCACCAGGGCAGTAAAATCTTAAAGCTCCAAAATGATCTCCTTTGATTCCATGTCTCACATCCAGGTCATGCTGATGCAAGAGATGGGATCCCATGGGATGGGATTCCAAGGTAGCACCTCAGTGGGGACTCTGTGTGGGGGCACCTATCCCACATTTCCCTTCTGCACTTCCCCACCACAGGTTCTCCATGAGCACTGTGGCATGGAGCAAACATCTGCAGCAAACATCTGCCTGGACATGTAAGTGTTTCCATACATCCTCTGAAACCTAGGGAGGTTCACAAACCTCAATTCTTGACTTCGGTGCACTGAAGACTCAACACCACAGGGAAGCTGCCAAAGTTTGGGGCTTGTACCCTCTGAAGTCATGGCCTGAACTGCATATTGGCCCCTTTTAGTCATGGCTTGAGTGGCTGGGCACAGGGCGCCAAGTCCATAGATTGCACACAACAAGGATCCTGGGTCCAGCCCTTGAAACCATTTTTTTTTCTCCTAGCCCTCTGGGCCTGTGATGGGAGAGGCTGCCACACATTTCTCTGACATGCCCTGGAGACATTCTTCCCATTGTCTTGGTGATTAACATTCAGCTCCTAGTTACTTATGCAAATTTCTGCAGCTGGTTTGAATTTCTCCTCAGAAGATGGGATTTTCTTTTTTATCACATTGTCAGACTGCAAGTTTTCCAAACTTCTATGCTCTGTTTCCCTTTTAAAACTGAGTGCCTTTAACAGCACGCAAGTCACCTCTTGAATGCTCTGCTGCTTAGATATTTCTTCAGCCAGATACCCTAAATCATCTCTCTCAAGTTCAAAGTTCCACAGATCTTTAGGGTAGGGGCAACATGCCACCAGTCTCTTTGCTGAAACAACAAGAATCACCTGTGTATCAGTTCCCAACAAGTTCCTCATCTCCATTTGAGACCACTTCAGCCTGGATTTCCTGTCCATATCATTATCAGCATTTTGGTCAAAGCCATTTAACAAGCCTCTAGGGAGTTCAAAACTTTCCCACATTTTCCTGTCTTCTGAGCCCTTCAAACTGTTCCAGCTTCTGCCTATTATCCAGTCCCAAATTTGCTTCCACATTTTCAGGTATCTTTACAGCAGCACCTCACTCTTGGTACCAATTTACTGTATTAGTCCATTTTCCAACTGGTAATAAAGACATATCTGAGACTGGGCAATTTATAAAAGAAAGAGGTTTAATAGTCTCACAGCTCCACGTGTCTGGTGGGGGCCTCACAATCGTGGTGGAAGGTGATACGTATGTCTCACATGGTGGCAGATAAAAGAGGAGACCTTGTGCCGAGAAACTCCCCTTTATAAAACCATCAGATCTCATGAGACTTATTAATATCATGAGAATAGCACGGTAAACACCTTCTCTCATGAATAAATTATCTCCCACCAGGTCCCTCCCACAACACCTGGGAATTATGGAAGATAAAAATCAAGGTGAGATTTACGTGAGGACACAGCCAAACCATATCAGTACTGAAGGAAAGGGCAGTGGGTATGGAGAGTTCAGTGACCTGATTTTGTCTCTTATCTGTCACCTCCAGTGCTAGAAATTTGAGCAACCCCTCCAATGTCTCTCCCTAAATGTCAGTAGTTGTGAAGTGAGAGTGTTAGGCCTTTCAGGCATTTTTCCAATTGGAAATGCAATATCTGTGACTCTTTGAGAGCCCTGTCTGTAACTCAGCCAGTCATCTTGAAAAATAACAAAATTATCCCTGCAAACATTCTGGAGTTCTTCCGAATGGCTAGACATAAAGTTTAATCTTTTGGATGATCCCTATGACTATTGTGAACTTAGCTTAACTAGCTGGTCAGCTCCTAAGATAACAAATGCTACAATAAGCTCCAATTGTGGCGAATTTCTGTAACTTGAAGAATATCATTCAATTTTCTTTAAAACATTAGACCATTGTGAATTTGTTCCATTCATTGAATTTGGTCCTATTACTTCATCCAATAATTGAATTAAACCTGCTTTAAAATAGTATTAATTGAAGCTTACAAAAAATGTATTTATATATTCAAGTTCCACTGAGAGAAAGAAAACCTACTCCTACATCTACTTTAAATTACATTTGGCATCCTATTCATGAATGATAATATCACAAATGTTAAGTTTTAAAATATCACTCTGGTAGTATTATGGAGGATAAAGTGGAAGACAATCAGAATGTAGTGATTAGCAGGCAATTTCTATGACACAAGAAAGAAGTATTAGAATTCCGGAAAGAGGACTTGTTGAAGTGATTGACAAGAAAGGGAGATAGGTGTGGAAATGTTAAGAAAGCAGAAGCGCCAAATTAGACCTGGCGTGAAAGAAACATGACATACACAATGACCTTCTGATATTTGGTTTGAAAGACCAGATGAATTCTTGTGCCCCAAATGAGATTTAAGATAAAAAGTATCTATTTGAGTTAAAGTTGTACACTTGGAAAATACATGTGTGTCTAAGTAAATGCTTCATTAAAGAAAAATCAGTGTTTTCTTTTTCAACTTTTTACTAGAAAATGAAATGCAGAGGTAGAAATGCACAAATATGTATAGCTCAATGAGATATTTTAGGGTGAACAACTTTGTGACTACCACTCTAGGCGATAAATAAAAATTTGCCAGCTACCCAGAGGTCTCTCCATAATTCCTATACCGTTTCCAACCTTCTCTCTCCTCTCAAAAGTACTAACTGTTCTGACAATTTTAGTTACCACTACCCTACATTTCTTTATAATGCTACATCCAAGTGAGGATACCTAGGTAACATAATTTAGTAGTACTAAAATTTTGCTATTTTTAAGCTTTTAGAGTCTGCTGAAAAACACTGCATATTTGACCTGTAGAGAATATCTCATAATCTGAATTTTATAGGCAGAAAAATCATGTCTACATTATCTCTTTTTTGTGATATTATCAGAAGTGGTTCTAACGCATCAATTCGTTAACTCACTGGGGAATTTTCTCTATTATTTCTATTAATTTATTAACTGAATAGCTCATATTCCTCGATTATTTCTCTTACTTTATTAATTGAATACTTTTATGAAGAGACATATCTCATCATCTTGCACTTGGTTAACCAATGGAAAATTCAAATTGGAAAGGAGTGATAAATGCTTGACTCTGTCCTGCTGTATATCCATATTCAAGAGAATTAATTGGATAATTAATTAATTATCCTTCAACATTAACCAGTTAGTTTTTAAGTGTATTATTATGAAATATTTTGCTTATCACTAGCCACTAAAAGCTTCTACAAATTGGCTTTTGAATCATTTTGACATGATTATTATGGCCTTGGATGGCTTCCTTGATGTTTGATGTGGAGACAGACATACTAGTTTCATTTTCCATATTCCCTGCTCCAGTCCTGAAATGAGCCATATCCCCATACAACCTCACTTTCTTTTAGTGACAAGTGATCATTTAAGACTATAATCTGAGAGTCAAGTGTGCTCATTTCAGCTGCACTGTATTAGTGTCCCAATAGCATGATTGATGTTGATAATTCCAATACAAATGCAGGTTTTGGGTTTTCCTTTTTTTTTTTGCTTAACCTCTTCTACATTTCATCTATATTTCTCCAACCCTAAAAACCCTTATTCTCGAGATCACAAATGATGATAATTACTCACTTGTTTTATACAATATTAGACACACAATAATCTTGGAATAATAATATGAATATTCCACTGCTAATATAATTAATAAGAACAGTCAAAAGTATTTTTTCATAAAAGATCTCCTCCCTTTATTCCACCATTTTAAAATATCAGACCACACACAGCTATTCCAACAATACTCTTTCCTTGATAACCTTCATTTTGTTTCATATCTATAAACATCCATAAGTTTAGTGCTCTCCGCTCACCCTTATAGTAATGTTTTCTATTCATCTTATTTGTCTGAAGTTCATCCTTTAGTAAATTCCCTATGAAGGACTCAAGGGAACAATACTTTTTAAGTTCTTTCATATTGATAATAGTTTTAACAAAGTTTTTCTGAGTTTAAAATATTTGTTTTCATTGTATATCTTGATTATACTGTATCTTTCATTTACTTCTGTTTTCTTTGGGGTTAGATGTCATTGTCAAAGAGATTAATGATAAACTAGTTCTTTCTCCTCAATTAATTAATTAATTAACCTAATGTCAAAAAGTTTTCCTTTTTCTTTGAAGCCACATATGTGCTGGCATTGGTCATTTTGGGACCATATTCTTATGTATGTGAAGTGATATGTTCTTTGTTGTTGTTGTTTTCGAGACGGAGTTTAACTCTTTTTTGCCCAGGATGGAGTGCAATGGCGCGATCTCAGCTAACTGCAACCTCTGCCTCCTGGGTCCAAACGATTCTCCTACCTCAGCCTCCCGAGTAGCTGGGATTACAGGCACACCACACCCAGCTGATTTTGTATTTTTAGTAGAGAAGAAGTTTCACCATGTTAACCAGGCTGGTTTCGAACTCCTGACCTCAGGTGATCCTCCCACCTCGGCCTCCCAAAGTGCTGGGATCACAAGCATGAGCCACTGTGCACAGCCGATATGCTCTTTTAATACGTAATTTAACACTTCTTTATGTTAGGAAGTTTTTCTGAATTGAAATTTTTAGTGCTGTTTACTTTTTTGTTTATTCCTCTTCCATCCTTTGGGCTGTTACTGTCTATTGAAAAATCTTCCTTTGCCTATCTTCAATAGTTGTCACTTTCTAATGTTTTTTAACCTCTTCTTTCATTTACTTCTGATTTTTAAAAAGGTTTCACTTTTTCACCTTTTATTTATGTTAAGATGTTACCTGTATTATGTTTCTCTAATTTATTCTTTATTTCTGAAAAGTTGGATTTTTTAAAATTTCTCTTTCCTGAGTTCTCTTAATATACTTCTCAGGTTTTCTTTCATGTCATTCTTGAATAGCTTTTTTAAATCTCTTAAGTCATTTTAATTTTACTTTAGGTCGTTTTGAACGACCTATAGTATTTTATAGTTTGTCTATACAATATCTTTTTGTTATACTTTCATATAAAAACCTTGTGTGGAATTTGACCTCAATATTTTTATTTCTTATTTTGATGTAAAATTATTTTTGCTTCTAAACTTTTGGAAGGTGGTCTGTTTCTAGGAGATTTTCTAAATTTCACTCTATTTCTTTTCTTGTTTTTATGTAATGTCGACACTGTAGTAGCTTGCTTTCTGATTTCCTGATTTTGGTTCTTTCTCCTCTTTTCTCTGAAACCTCACTTAACCTTTATCTCTATTATAATTGTTTTACTTAATTTTTATTTCAAGTAGGTAGTTTCTCCTATGCCTAGGAAACCTAACACGCTTGCTCGGAGATTTTCCAGGAGCCAACCTGCACCACCCTTTCCATGTTATCTTACTGTGGACTTCTCAACTCACTTCATACTGGATTTGGCAAAAGCACCCTCAGTTCTGCTGCTGTCTTCAAATTGGAATGCTGTGAAAAGACACCTTGTTGCTTTTTCTGCTTTGTCCCGCAGAAAGGCTGCTGTCATGTGGCTCTTGTGGTTGTTGATGGTTGGTTCTCAGTCATTTGTATTTTGAAGTTTGTAGGAATACCTTGCCTTCTCAATTTGCTGTAAATGTTGCTTATAAGTTTTGGACATATGATCTAGTTGTTTTGTGTGCTTTACTATCCAGCTGCTCTCTGTGTGTTTAGGAGACTCAAAAACTATGTTGCCATAGCCATCCTCCCATAGTGTCTTCCCTCCCTTTCCTTTTTGATTGCATGAAACAGTGAGTAAGAGAACTGAGTCTGGGAACTGAGATTATCTGGGTTCAAATTCCATCTCTACTACTTATATTATATTCAGTGTTACCTTGGCACACTTCTCAACACTAGAATTGTGATTGGAATGTAATTTATTGTTAATAAGATTAAATGAATTAATATTACCAAAGCACTTATAATTATGCCTGGTACATGGCGAGTGCAATAAATGTGTTTGTTAAATAAATTAAACTGAGGTTTGATATATATGAGTCATTTAAAATTCAATTAGTATGCCATTCAAAAGCATAGGAAAATACCATCAATAATATTCTTGTATTATCTTGCTCAAAAAATTATAAATCATATTCTAATTGGTTAGATACATAAGGTTGTTTTGTATAACGAAAAGACCACTGAGTCAATGAATGGTCAGGTAAATAAACTTACTAATAATTAAACACAACAATGTAAGATGGTCTAATTAATTTAAAACAATAAATTTTAACATAATGTTAAATATTAACAAAATGTTTAGCATACACATTAGCATAATGTTATTGCAACAAAGACCTAATTTGGTTACTTATGTTTTGGAGTGTTAATCACGGAAATAATTGTCAGTGTTTCTGAGGTTAATTAGATATTGACTTCAAGATAAGACAATGAACTTTCAAGATATCTTCTGTCTTCATGATTCAAGATGTCACATTTCAATGGCTCCTTGACAATTTCATCTTTAATATTCACTGTGCAGAAAACATAATCAACAGTTGCCTATTTTCAATGACCCACAGCAAATGGATGTCATGTGAAATAGGAAAGGTTTAAGTTTGATGAAAGGAAGAACTTCATGAATGTGAAAGAACTTTATGAATGTGAAAGAACTTTATGAATGTGAAAATTTGGAAATGAGAATGTAGAATTCTTTTTCATAGGTATTTAAAGAATAGGATTGTTATTCTAGGATATATTGGTATGGTTCTTTTACACTGATCATTTATTAGGAAAGAATAATAATATTAATAACAATGATATTAGTATTACGAACAATTATTTGTTGATAAAATAATATGATTAAAGGTAACAATAATTATAATACACAAAGGCTAAATGATTATGAAGAACTAGGGGAAAACAAATATTATATAAAAACCTGTAGGAGACTGTCAATGTAACACTTGAGAAAAAAGATATAAAACATTTTTTTAGAGGGACTAGATTTATAAATATTCAAGTTTAGAGAAAAGAGAACAAGCCAGTTACATTAACAAGGAGCATAAATGCCTTATTAGAGAAAGCATAGTGAATCAATCAGAGTTAGTGTCCAGGCTAATATGTTGTCTTTTGATTGGTTTCTCCATTATTGGCCTATCAAGGTTAATCTTGTGTGTGTTTCGACTTTCCACAGTTTGTCTTTTCATCCATAGCAGAGCTCAAAATGAGCACAGCTTCCCCACAGAGTGAGTGCTATGAGCAATGTAGCAGTTCATCTGCTTCAAGATCTTCTTCCCACTACCAGGTGTATTACTCGACATGAGGCCAAGAGTGTGGGCTATTTTCACTGTGAAAAGACAGCAATGAAATCTGAAATATTAGCATGTGGTATGAATATAAGTCATTCCTCACTGTGGTTGCATCCAGGTCTCCTCTGCATGATGTACCTTTTTCAAGCTCAGAAGAAAGGGGTCATTTTTTTTTCTCTTCCTTTAAATCCCTTTCCTGGATTAAATTTTTCAAATGCAAAATCTGTTTAAGGCCAAAGTAAACCTACTAACTTCCGTTGCTTAGCATTCCAAAACATGGCCCATGGCATGGATAATAAAGAGTAATTAGAGTATGTATTAATAAAACAGAGCCAGGAAAATTGGCGTTATTTCAATTTACAAAATTGCTACTTTCAAATATTTATCCTGAGTTTGCCACGATGTTCAAAGGAATGGGATGCTGCAGTACCAGGCTATATCTATGAACTCTAATTTTGCATTTTTACAATCTACTTGCTACCAACTGGTAATATGATTGTGTGCTTCTAACAAATAATATTGATAAAATTGTGACATGAAAGCTTTTCCTACATGAAGATTATATGTTTGAGCAAATAATAAAAATTTGAATCAATCATTTACCGGATATCAAAATATTTTTCAACATCAATATTTTGAAACATTCCTCATTTTTTAGATGTTGTTGGACACTTTATATTTGTTATCAGTGGTTGATTTTAGTTTTATTTTGCATGTGACTTAATTGAATAAATTACAATGGACACAAAGGAATTTGTTATTGTCTTTGCAAAGTCAGTCTGATTTCATTTTATGTTATTCATTATTAGTATTAGTTATCATTTCTCAGTTCCTGGTTAGAATATTAACTAAGAAGATTTGCTGCTAATATTATGGCAATTGATTTTTTAAAATGTTTCCTTTGCTAAAAAATGTAGCATTCATATTATTTTCCTTGTTGTCATTTAATTTCCATTGTTTGAACAGATGAATGTTACATCTTTTATTAAGCACTACGAAGTAAATAATACTTTTGTTTTCTATTGAAGATAATTATTCAATTGGTTTCCTATCCTTTTCTTTTTCACAATGAATTGTCTCAATGGTGACTTGTCATATCACTTTTTAAAATAAGCTTTAGCAAAAAAATAGAGAATATATTACAAAATTGTTTGGTTAAGAGAATATATATGTTATTATATGAGTCTGTATATACACTTAAACATACAATATACATATACAATATACAAATTCACACATAATTTCAAAGAGAAAATAGTCATATCTTTTATAGCAAGTTTCAGTCTATATAGTCTTAAATAACAATAAACCAAAAGGTATCACAAACTTAAGTTATTAGGTATTTAAAATTATTTACTGCATCAAAATAACTTTAGAAATATTTTGGTATAAAACTGAGGTATACAGGATAAGAAATTAGTGGATAGGGAATTGGTTAATATAATTTATTAGTGCTTTGAAATAGACAAAAATTACATATAACTTTTAAGCAAAATTTTAAAGAAGGTAAAGATATTTTGTAATTCTCTAATACCAGCATCCACTTACTCTTGCCCCTATCCTTTTTGGTATAACTTGTGGTATTTATTTTTTGATAATTTCTTTTTCCTCTGGGTAATTGATCAGGCCTCACTTCACCTGAACTACCCTTCCTGTTTTAGGGCAGAGATCAAATCTTCCTAGACAATGATCCAGTAATTGAGAATTTCAAGTCAATTCCCCCATTCCAGCTCACTTACCTGGATACTAAGATCACCACTTACCATTCAAAGTTAATTAACATCTTCGGTTTTTCCCTTTATTAAAATTGTATGTACTATAATGACTGTGGGTAACATAAGTCAACATTCTTGGTGACTCATGCTGTTAAGACCAGTGCTACTAGTTTTACATACCGTATTTCACAGGATCCTTTCAAATGCAAGTTTGAAATTAACTTAGGCAATAAGAAAGGAAATTTAATGGCTTTCTGAATATTGGAATCCACATATGGATTCAGGCATATCTGGATTCAGTGGTTCAAATCATGATATTGTTACTACCTTTTAATTTTCATTAATTTTGTTGCATTTTATTCCTCCAAAAGTCCTTTTCTGTATGGTGAAGAAATCAGATGTCAATAGCCACAGATTCAGATCCTCTCTGGGGCTACATATACATATGTGTAAACATATATGTATGTGAATAAGTATATATGAATATTTATAAACAATTATAAATATAAGTACAATTATACATATAAGCATCAATACATAACTACCTGTTTTAATTCTTTTAATATGCATAACAACCCAGTGAGACAGGTACTATATTTTTTTAATCTCAATTTTAGATATGAGGAAACTGGAATTCAAAGAAGTTTAAGTAATTTTTTCAAGGTCATAGGCAATTTAATGAGATTACCCATCTCCATAGTGATGGACCCAGTATCCCAACCTAAGGAGTCTGACATGAAAACCAATACTCTACATAGAAGGATAGAGATAGTCTGTGATTGCTCAGCATTATTTATGACTATTTATGTCTCTACTCCTGAATTGATCACTGTATGCCCTGAAATGGAGCAATAAGTTACCAGAAAAGACCCATGGCAGATACACAAAAACAGCAGGTGCTGTGAAGTCACTCATCAAGTTTTTACCTCCTCAGTGTCCAGTGGCATCTCCTAGGTTACCACGAGTCAGGAAGTGAGTGGAGCACTGCTGGGCTCACCGTCTCACTATATCTAGGTGATAAATGAGTAAAGTGTACTTTCTCCAAAGCAAAATGGTTTTCTTTTCACAAAAAAACGAGCCTCTGAATATTGTGGTGACCAAAAATAATATTTATTACTTTCAGCTGTTAAACACTCACATACCTGTGGTGATTTTTAAATATGTCCACACATTCTTTGACATTACTCTCTTCAAAAGATTTTTCTCACCTAAATCGTGGACTTGGTGACTAACATACAATGACTAGAATGTAGTGAAAATGAAAATATATATGACTTTTGGATGAAATTATACCAGACATTGCAGTTTCTTCCTCACATACGCTCTCTTGGATCACATGTTTTGTGGGAAGAACAGCCAAGCTGTAAGAACACTCAAGCAACCTTATAGAGACGACTATGTGGCAAGGAACGGAGGCCTCCTGCCAACACTAATATGACTAGTTAGTTATCTTCTAAAGAGATTAAAGCAAGAAAAACTTTGTTTTACATCTCACCACACTCTTATAATTTTTGTTGTTCTTCAGTTCCTGTGTAGCTTTACATTTTTATATGGTATAATTTTCCTTCTGCCTCAAGAACTTCCCTTAACATTTGTTGTAGTTAAGTTCTGATGGAAATGAAATCTTCACATTTATGTTGATTTAAAAAGGGTTTCTGGCCTGGCATGGTGGCTGACACCTGTAACGCCAGTACTTTGGTAGGCCAAGGTGTGTGGATCACTTGAGGTCAGGAGTTCACGATCAGCCTGGAGAACATGGCAAAACCCTGTCTCTACAAAAAATACAAAAATTAGCCGGGCATGGTGGTGCATGCCTGTAGACTCAGCTACTTGGGAGGCTGAGGCATCAGAATTGCTTGAACTCAGGAGGCAGAAGTTGCCGAGAGCTGAGATCATGCCACTGCACTCCAGCTTGGGTGACAAAGTGACACTCTGTCTCAAAAATAAGTAAATAAAATAAAGAAAGAAATAAGGCTTTCTTTTGCTTTCACTGTTGAAAGTTAGGCATTTTTAATTGTTATCCTGACTGTTGTTTGTTGAGCTTCTAGGAGTTGTGGGCTTATATTATTCATCAAATTTGGGAAATTTTCAGCTATTAAGTCTTAAATATTTTCTTTTTACTACTCTCACCCCTTCACCCATGCCATTCTGGGATTATAGTTACATAAACACTAGACCAGCATTTTATCACATATTATGTTCATTTTTTTTTATATGGTTCAATTTGAATATTTTGATTGTTTTATCTTCGAATTCAGTGATCATTTTTTTCTGCACTGCCTAATCTGTTGCTAATCCCATCTTGCATATTTTTTATTTATTACATTCTTATTCCATATCTAGTTCTATTTGGGGTCTCTCTTTTTAAAAATATCTCATTTACCACTTCCTCATACTTATGTATTCCTCTACACTCTCAATCATAAAGAGGAGCATATTTATATTAGAAGTTTTAGATCGCTGTCTTCAAATTTTCTCCATGTATTTCTGGCTCTGTTTCTATTAATTGATTTGTCTCCTAATTATAGATATATTTATTGTTTTTTGTATGCTTGGTAATCTTTTTTTGTTGTTGGACATTGTGAATTTTATGTTGTTGCTTGCAGCATTTTGTTGGTAATAACAATAAAATATTTTTTGATATATGTATTAGAATATATATATATGAAAAGATATATATCGAGAAAGAAATTCAAAAATTAGATCCATACTATGTATATGGTCAATTGATTTATGACAAGACCATAAAGCAATTTAATGAGAAAGGATAGTCTTCAAAAAAATTTACTGGAACAGGAGGATAACCTTATGGAAATAACAAATATCAACCTTATTTCAAATTGATATACACAAATTAACTCAAAATAAATCATTTGCCTAAATGTGAAGGGTAATGCTATAAAACTCCTGGAAGGAAATGTAAGAAAATATCTGTGTGGGCTTGACCTGGACTTTCTCAAAAATAAAATATTTCTCTCTTTTACAGATACCACTAACAAAATATAAAAGCAAGCCACAGATTAGAACAAATACTAACAACATGTATATAGACAACTAGATTTCATTCAGAGTATATACAAAACTTTTACAACTTAAAAATAAGACAAATCCAATAAAATGAGCAAAGGATTTGAAAATACATTTTATAAAGAGAGAGTTAATAATGACTAAGATGCTCAAATTATTAATGATCATGGGAATTCAAAATAAACCACAATTAGATGCATACATAGTGGAGTGGCAAAAATTTAAAAGAGTGATAAAATCAGAGGTAGCAAAAATGTAGAAATTTAAAAACCTGTTACATTATGAATGGTGATATAAATAGCACAACCATGAGAAATAGTTTAACAGTTTCTAATAAAAGTAAACGTATACTTGCCATATAACCCACCTATTCTACTCAAAGGCATTTACCCCAAAAAATAAAAATATGCTTACACAAGCATTTGTTTACAAATGTTCACAGCAGTTTTTTTTTTTTTTTTCAATATCAAAACCAGGAACAACACAAATGCTCATCAGCTGGTAAATAGCTACAGCTATTGTGATATATCCGTACGATGAAATACCTCTCAGCAATAAAATGGAATAAACTATTGATACATAGGTCATCCATGATGATGAATCTTAAAACCATGTTAAACTGAAGTTGAAGAATCAGATAAAAAGAATGTATGTTGTATAACTTTATGTAAGATTGTAGAAAATGAAAATTGATCTCGAGTGAAAAAGTAGTTCATGTTTGTCTGGGAAGGGGTGGCATGATGAATAGAAAGCCAAGGTGAACAAGGAGCTTCTTAGAGGAGATTTCTGTGCCTCGAATTGGGTGGTGATTTTAAAGGAATGTATGTCTGTTGCATTTGTCAAAGTTTAATGTTTAAGTGTATGGAATTTATTATACAAAACGTATTCCTCATTATATTTGTTTAAAAAGAGATACATGTGTGTAATAAATCAACAAGACTATGAACAATAGAAGATTATAAGAATAACAGTGAGAAGAACAAAGAAAGGGAGAAAACTACTTTGTTCTGATCGGCTATCAAAAATTATTTTTGGAAATGGGAAACATTCTAATTTATGCATCATCTAGATTTGCAGATTTACACAGGGATCTTCCATTGTCAATGATTTGTAGGTATCTTTTTATTTAACATCAGCTTAGATATTAATTTTCTTTTCTCAACAAAGTAATAAAACAATTTTAAAAATTTCCAACCTCTGTTCAAGGTGTTCAAGGTGCCAACATGGTAATGGGGAACTGCAGTTAGTTCATAGCAGATGATTATATTTTTTTGGCCTAGCCTAATCATTCTCCAGCTCATATTGAAAGAAATAAATTTGCAGCATAGATAAAACTGTGAACCTAGCAGAGAACATAGTGTATCCAGTTCATAAATTTGTGTACACATAAGACAGTATTAAAGTTGTAAAATACTATAGTAGATCCACCTTTTCTTAGATTATGACATATTTACAAATGGTAAATTTTTCTAGATATGCACTGTGACTAAATTACAGTCTGCTTTTGCTCCACTGCCTAGAGGAAAAGATGCATCTAATTTATCTTGGTTTAGATTGTACCAGTGAAATATGTTAACTTAATTCTTTTTCTGTGAATTTCATTCTCTACGAACACCAAAGCAAATATGGAGAATTGCTTTTCACCAGGATGGAATGCATAGTCTGAAAACTCGGAAATGATATGAAGTACAAAACTGAGTATTTTAGGAAAATCTTTGCAGTGAAGTCACATTTTCCATATGTCAGTAAATAAGATTTTGAAAAAAATCATGTAAATTCATGTAAATACTACAACATACTGTTGTAGTATTGAAATTGCTACAACAGGAAATCACAAATACATAATTATAGCTATAACTATAACTCTCTTCTTATCTACTGAGGCTTATGGTAGCATGCACATTTAGCCACTCCATTAAATTGCAAGTTGGATACAGATTAGCCCCATATGGAATGGGAGTTTATGGGAAAAGAACATACTTGGTTTAGGAGAGGATATCTGTATGACTCCCTACAAAGCAGTGATTTGTAGAATTTTACAAAGGAGCTCAGAAGTTTGCTTGTTCAAAATTTCACTATTCTCTCACTCTCTGCATTTCTAGAATGTTTTCTACATGACACATGTATTAATTCATCATCTGAATTAACACTCCATGTTGGAGAGTTTATGCAGCTAATATTTATTGAGTGTCTTCCTTGTACCAAATAATAAAAATTTTTACATTCATTAACACTGATAGAGCTCTCACAGCAAAGTACTTTACAACATAGTAACTCATGTATTCCTCAAAACACCCTGTAAAGTAGGTGGTATTAAAACCATTTCACACATGATGAAGCCACTACTAATTGGGAGGGTGGGGATTTAAGGTGAGGCGATATGTTTTCAGTGACTTTCTTTTTTTTCACTCTACTTCCTCAGAGTAGGCAATGTGCTTTATACATGTGTCTTTAATTTTTATTTTTATATTTTCTAAATTGAAAAACAAAAATTGTATAGATTTATGGTGTGTAATGCAATGTTTTGTCATATGTATATATTGTGGAATGATTAAATCAAGCTAATTAGCATATTTATTACCCCATGTACTTAATTTTTGTGTGTGTGCCGAGAACATTTAAAACCTACTCTTAGCAATCTTCAATTATATAATGTGCCATTGTTAACTATAAGTGCCCTGCTGTATAGTAGACTCCAAAAACTTATTTCTCCTAACTGAAACTTTGCATCATTTGAATGACATCTCTCCATTTTGAGGCCCCACCAGCCCTTGATAACCACCATTCTACTCTCTGCATTTCATTTTACATAGCGTATGTTGTTGAATACTGACCATGATATTACATTTCCCAGAGAGCACTGTGATCCAACAAACAGAACACATGACAGAATAAGAATGTCAGCATTTGAGATATGGGTCTCCCCCTTGTTGTGTGATATTATGCAAATTAATCCTAATCTTAATCTCTCTTAGCTTATTTTCCTTATATAGAACATGAGGGGCCTGTGTGCGGTGGCTCACGCCTGTAATCCCAGTACTTTGGGAGGTCGATGCAGGCAGATCACGAGGTCAGGAGATCGAGACCATTCTGACTAACACAGTGAAACCCTCTCTATTACATTGTGCCACTGCACTCTAGCCTGGGTGACAGAGAGAGACTCTGTCTCAAAAAAAAAAAAAAAGAAAAAAAAAGAACATGAGGACAGTCACTGCTTTGTCTCCCCTTGGGAAAAGTAAGAAAGGTAAAGGAAATTGACGTTAAAATGCATTTGAACTCTAAGGGCTATATGAATTTAATATAGTTATTTTTTTCATAAGTTTGCCATGCCAATAACCATAAATATTCAAATGTTTTTCTGAAAAGAAACATTACCTGAGTGCAAAGTTGAAGCTTCATTACTTCTTTATAAGGATTAAGATCTTTGGAGCTGTCAAAGTTTCCTGCTTAAGCCTTCATCTACTTCTTTACACTCTAGATTGAAAAAAGAGGTTTATTACTAAATATAATACTCCAGATAAGACATGACCAATACAGCATATTATTGATTTGTTTCAAGTATCATGTTATATCTTATACATATCAGTTGTGCTAAATACATGATTCTATTAATAAAGACTACAATTCTTAACATTGTAGGAATCTTATATCAGGAATAATAGATTTTAAACTTGTTGCCACTGGAAAAATAAAGTTTTCTTTAAAATGAACTGCTGATATTAAACTAGATACAGTTTTACACCACTCACAGATAATTGTTTGAGTGGTAGCCAAGTGTCATTTTGGGAAGGATGTGTGCAAATTCTAAATTTCATTTTGGAATTAATTAATTAATTTGCCAGAGGTCTATTTGACTCCAGCAATGTGAATTGCAGAAATCTAAATAATCCCAAAGAGTCTTTGCATCAACAACAAGTAGAATGACTGCTTCTTATATCGTCTTTCTCCTCCCTAATAGAAGCAATGATGCTGCCTTGCAAGCAGTGAACCATGAAGAGCAGTAAAACACCTTAATTTTATAGCTCTGTCCTTTGTGTACTCTTCCATGTATAATGTTTGAACGAGATAGAGTCAAGGGAGTAAGAGAGGAGGTACATTCCATTTCTTTTAAGGATAGCAATAAAAATCTCACTGCATTTTAAATGTCTTATCTACAAAGACTGTGCTTATTGATAAACCATTTTACTTTCCCCTCCTTCTGAAATAATCAGCTATGTTCTCTTTTATATTTTCTTGTTTGCAGCTCTACTGGGAGAATGTTCATTACATCATCATATATCTATCTGAATTGGAAAAAAAATCTCCAAAGTCTGCATTTAATTTTTTGGTCAAGTTTTGAAGAATCACTACCCAATGCATAGAATTACTTTAACCAAACCGAATTTTCTGTGAGGTTTGAATAACTAACAGTAACACTTCACTTCATCTTTTATGCTATTAAAGATGGGGTTCACATGTTAAGAAGAGGGTATCTGAAGTGGAGGCTAAGTTGTGATTTGGCTGCAAATAATAAGGAAAATTCTCAGGTGAGTTATTAAGGTTTTTTCCTTTGAAAAAGGTAGTAATTTACAGAAATTGATACATTATTACTAAAACACAATAAAATGGTGCACACAGTTAAAATATTTGAAGTCATATATCAACTTAAAATAGCTACTATCTTTGCTATCAATTGGGTAATAATATTCACATTACATATTAACTGAAATAATCAGAAAGAAATAAAACTGAAAAAATACAGCCAGATAGGAAAAAAATTAATTTGAAATATGACAATATGTTTAATAGCATAATTAAAAAAACTAATCCTTTTTTTAAAAAAAAAACTATGATGTTCTTGTTAAAATTAAAATAAAATTCACTTTCATGTATATGGCATTCAGAACAATAGCCTTCCTCCCCAAGAGATCCATGACTCTATTCTCAGAATTTGGGATGATGTAATGTTAAGGGGCAAAAGTAATTTTGCAGATGTGAATAAATTAAGCATTTTGAGATGGGGGGGTTACATACTAAATGATCTTCATAGTTCCAAAGTTATTGCAAGAGTTCTTACAAGGAGAAGAGGAAGGCAGGAGAGTGAGAGGAAGTGTTGAAGCAGAGGCTAGGGTGATGCAACTGCTAATAAGAAAACTAGAAAAGTCAGGGAACAGCTTTCCCCTAGAGTCTTCAGAAGGAACCAACCCTACTGACACTTTGATCCTAGTCCTATAAGACTCATTTTGGAATTCTGAACTCCAGACCTACAAAAGAATAAATTTGTGTTGTATTAAGCCACTACGTTTGTGGTCATTTGCTATAGCAGCAATAAAAAAAAAAAAGAAAGAAAAAAAAAAAAAACTAGTATAATGCAAGAGGAGAGTGTCATTTTAGTTCTAGGCTATAAATTCATCGAATACTAAAATGATCTCAACATTAATTCTTGTATGAATCATGAATATACTAACTTTAAACACTTACTGAAAGCCAATGCCTCTATATTAGGGATTCAGTTATGAGTTTTAGATTTCTTAGAATTATATAAAGTGTTCCATTAAAATTCTTTATTTTTGGAAAAATGTGACAATATGGCTGGCTTAGAAGCAGCCAGTGTGCACAGCTCTCATGGAGAGGAAACAGACCTTCAAGTGGATTGTTCAGGAGGCCATGTTGGGATTCATCAAGGAAGCAGGAGAGACCCACGGAGCGCAGACAGGAGCAAGGCAGGGCGGCTGCCCACCCAGGATTGGCACAGAGCCAGAGAAGGCTCCCTACTCTGGGGAAAGGTAAGTGAGTGAGAGCCCCTGGAAATCTACACTTTTGCCACAGACCTTTGCAATTCTGAACACATGAGATCCTCCTTGATGCCCTTGGCCTCTAGACTGACACAGAGATCTGTCTGAAGCTTAGACAAACCCACTGCTCAAGCCCCAATGGGGTCCCATGGTTCTTGGATCCCTGAGCACCTCAGCAGCTGCCATGGCAGCCCTGCCAACAAGAGAGACCAGGCTCTCTCATGGGCCCCTAGTATGGAGGCTGCATTATGGTGCTGAGGAGTAGACGGACTAAAGGCCTCACCTCTGCCGCACCCCACCTGGAAACGCCCACTGGCCTGGGACCCTCGTGCAGCTACTCCACGCCTGCCTAAGCACTCTGGCTGGTGGCAGTTCTGAGTTTCTCTGGGATGGTGCTCCCAAAGGGAACTGACAGGTCTGCTTCATTGCTGCTGCCATGGTCCCTGCCACTACTGCCTGCAGGCTGGGAAGAGAGCAAAGAGCCTGAGAATTGTCATAGGTGTCTAGCATACTGCAGCTGCCATACAGAAGGTGGCCAGACTGTTTTCCATGTGAGCCCTGAGTCCCTGCCCCTGCTTCTCTTCACCAGGCAAGGCCTCCCAGCTTGGGCCCCAAGTGTAGCTGGGTGAAGCTCCCAGAGACAACTAACAACCACTCTGCCATTGCCACAGCTGCATTATAGGCTCTGGCTCCTCTAAGTCTAGGGAAGGAACAAAGAGACTGATTGCTTGGCTTGTACCTCCAGCACACTCCAGCCACCCTAAGGAGAGAAGACCAGACCGTGTTCCCTGTGAGCCCTTGTGCCCCCACTCTTCACCAGGCAGATCCCCCTGGCTTGAGCCCTTAGTACAGCCTCTGCGCTCTTGGTTGATACTCCAATCAGCCATGGTTCCGTGTTTCTCTAGGCTGGAGATCCCAGAGGCAACTGACAAATTCTCTGACATTGCTTCCACAGTGGTCATTACTCCTGCTGTCCCCAAGCTGGGGAGGGAACAAAAAGTCTGAGCTACCCCTAAGGCTGTGGTGGTAACTTGGAATTGCCAAACTGAGGTTTGCAAACAGTGCTTAAGCAGAAGAGGAGCTGCACTGTAAGAGCACTGGGAAAGCTGAGTCTCAGGATTGTACAGTCTGCCATGGGAGTGGGGCACGCCTTCCTCTCAGGGCTGGCCCAGGAAATGCCTCTGCCTGAGGAAGAGATGTGGGTCAAATACTTGATGAAATAAATGAAGGTACAGTGTCAGTGATTGGTGGGGGCTCCCCCATTGCCCAGGAGCTGACTTGGTGAGGGAATCACCTCTCTTCCTACTGCACTGCAGAGCATGAATGCAAATGCCAGGAAATAAAAAGGAGCCACATGGCTGAGTAAAAACTTATCTACTGGCCATGACTCTTAAGCATCATCTACTGGATTGTAGCACAAGCTACCACAACAAAAATACACTGTTAATGTCTCTCCCTATGAAGCCAAGGACAAGAATTCAGCCACCAAGGCCCTGCAAAGTGCCTGGACCATCTGAAAACACGCAGAAACATAGTCAATTGTCTATACTCAGCTTACATCTTACTTAAAGGAACACTAACCCTCCCATATGAGACAAAATCAGCCCAAGAACTCTGGAAATTCAAAAAGCCAAAGTGTCTTTATACCACCAAATGAGTCCACTAGCTCTCCAGTGATGGCTCTTGACCAGTCAGACATGACTGAAATGACAGACATAGAATTCAGCATCTGAATGATGAGGAAGTGCAATGAGATTCAGGAGAAAGGTGAAACTCAATCCAAGGAATCCATTAAAATAATCCAAGAGTTGAAAGATGAAATAGCCATTTTTAAAAAAGAATCGAAGTGAACTTCTGGGGTTGAAAAGTTCACTACAAGAATTTGATAATACAATGGGAATTATGAACAGCAGAATAGGCCAAGCTGAGGAAATAATTTCAGAGCTTGAACACTAGTTGTTTGAATCAACTAAGTCAGAAAGTAACAACAACAAAAAAAAGAGACTTAAGAAAAATGAACAAAAGCTTTGAGAAATGTGGGACTATGTAAACAGATCAGATCTATGATTCATTGGCATTCTTGAGAGAAAAGGAGAAAGAATAAATGACTCAGAAAATATATTTTTGTGGATATAGTACAGAAAAATTTCCTTAATCTTGCTAGAAATGTTGACATGCAAATTCAGGAAAAACAGAGAACCCCGGCTAGATCCTATGCAAGATGACCATACTGAAGGCACACAGTCATCAGATTCAACAAGGTCAACACAAAAGAGAAAATCTTTTTGTTTTTGTTTAATTTCCAACTTTTAAGTTCAGGGGTACATGTGCAGGATGTGCAGTTTTGTTACACAGGTAAACATGCACCATGGTGGTTTGCTGCACGGGTCATCACATCATCCAGATATTAAGCCCAGTATCCATTAACTATTCATCCTGATCCTCTCCCTTCTCCCACCCCTTGCCTCTGACAGGCCCCAGTGTGTGTGTTTTTCCCCCATGTGTCCACGTGTTCTCAATATTTAGCTCCCACTTATAAGTGAGAACATATAGTATTTGGTTTTCTGTTCCTGCATTAGTTTGCTAAGCATAATAACCTCCAGCTCCATTCATGTCCCTGGAAATGACCAACCTCCTTTCCTTTCATGGCTACATAGTATTCCATGGAGGTATATGTACCACATTTTAAAATAATAAATCTTAAAAGCAGCTAGAGAGAAGGGTTAAGTCATGTACAGAGGGAATTCCATCATGCTAGCAGCAGACCTCTCATCAGAAGCATTAAAAACCAGAGCATTTCGGAGCCTATTTTTGTCTTCCTTAAGTAATTGGAAATAAAAAAAATTCCAACCAAGAATTTTGTATCTCACCAAACAAAACTTAATAAGTGAAGAAGAAATAAAATTATTCTCAGACAAGAAAACACTTGTGGAATTTCTTTTAAGACCAGCCTTATGATAGATAGGTCCTTAGGACCTGCTAAACATGGAATTGAAAGAACAATACCGGCCACCACATAAACACAATTAAGTACATATTCCACAAGCACTATAAAGCAATCACATAATCAAGTCTACATAAAAACCAGGTAAAAACATGGTAGGATCAAAATCTCACATTTCAATACAAACCCTGAATGACATGGGTTAAATGTCTCACTTTAAAGGCATAGAGTGTCAAGCTGGATAAAAAGACAAGACCCAACCATACGCTGTCTTCAAGAGACCTTCCCATATGTAACAATGTCCACAGACAGGTTCAAAGTAAAGTAAACGTCTCTTCGTGATAAATGCCCTACACAGACTAGACATAGAGCCAGCTATGACAAACACACAGCCAACTTCATACTGAATGGACAAAAGCTGCAACCATTCCCCTTGAGAAGTGGAATAAGGCAAGGATGCCCACTCTCAGAACTGCTAATCAACATAGTACTGGAAGTCCTACCCAGAACAATCAGGCCAGAGAAATAAATGAAAAGCATTCATATAGGAAAAGAAGAAATCCAACTATCTCTATACACTGACAATAGAAATCAAAATATCTCTATACATTGAAAATATAATTCTATACCTAAAAAATCCTAAAGACTCTGCCATAAGGCTCCTAGAACTGACAAACAACTTTAGTAAAGTTTTAGGATACAAAAGCAATGTGGGAAAATCAGTAGCATTTTTATACCTAAACAATGTCTAGTCTGAGAGTGAAATCAAGATTGGAATCCCACTTGCAACAGCAACAAAGAAAAAGAAATATCCAAGAATACAGCTAACCAAGGAGGTGAAATATCTCTACAAGAACTACAAAACCCTACTGAAAGAAATCACAGATGACAAAAACAAATGAAAAAACATCACATGCTCATGAATTGGAAGAATCAGTATTGTTAAAATGGCCATACTGCCCAAAGAAATTGACAGAGTCAGTGTGATTCCTATCAAATTATCAACAACATTCTTCACAGAATTAGAGCAAAAATATTCTAAATTTCATATGGAATCAAAAATGGGCACAAATAGCCAAAGCAATCCTAAGCAGAAAGAACAAAACTGGAAGCATCACACTTCCCAAATTCAAATTATATTATAAAGTTACACTAACCAAAACAGCATGGTATTGGTACAAAAACAGACATACAGACCAAAGGGACATGTTAGAGAAACCAGAAGCAAAGTCACACGTCTACAATCATCTGATCTTCAACAAAGTTAACAATAACAACCAATGAAGAAAGGACTCTCTGTTTAATAAATAATGCAGGAATAACTGGCTAACCATGTGCAGAAGACTGAACTGGACCCCTACCTTTCCTCATATACAAAAATTAACTGAAGATGAACTCAATATTTGAGTGTAAGACCTCAAATTATAAAAATCCCAGAAAATCTAGGAAATACCCTTCTTGACATCAGCCTTGGCAAATCATTTTTGGCTAAGTCTGCAAAGAAGTTGGAACAACAAAAAATATTGACAAGTAGAAACTAATTAAAGAAATTCTGCCCGATAAAACAAACTACTAATAGAGTAAACATACAACCTCCAGAATGGGAGAAAGTATTCACAAACTATGCGTCTGACAAAGGAATAATATCCAGAATATATTAGGAACTTAACCATATCAACAAGCACAAAGCAAATAACCCCATTAAAAAGTGGGCAAAGAACAAACATATGAAGAATGCTCGTCATTACTAGTCATTAGAGAAATGCAAATCAAAACTACAGTAAGATACTGTCTCACACCAGTCAGCTATTATTAAAAAGTCAGAACAGCAGAGACTAGTGAGGCTGAAGAGAAAAGTGAATGCTTATATGCTGTTAGTGGAAATGTACATTAGCAGTTCGGAGATTTCTCAAAGAACTTAAAACAGAGCTAACATTTGACCCAGCAATCCCATTATGGGGCATCTACCCAAAGAAAAGTAGATTATTATAACAAAAAAATACATGCACTTGTGTATTCAACACAGCACTATTCACAATAGCAAAGACATGAAATCAACCTACGTGCCCATAAATGGTGGATTGGTTAAAGAAATGTGGTACTTATGTGCCGTGGAATACTATGCAGCCATAGAAAATGAAATCATATCTTTTGTGGCAACTCAGATAGAGGTCATAATCCTATGTGACCTAACTCAGGAAAGCCAAATACCACATATTCTCACAAGCAGGAGCTAAACCTTGAGCACACATGGACATAAACATAGGTACAATAGACACTGTGAACTACTAGTGTTGGGAGAGAAGGAGGAAGGTAAGGGTTGTAAAACTACCTACTAGGCATTTTGCTCACTATCTGAGTGCAATGTACCCATGTAACACATCTGTACATGTAACCCCTTTATTTAAAATAAAAGAAAAATAATGCTTCATTACTAAATTAGATATTAAGTTTGTATATAACAGACCCTAATTCAACTTCTACAATAATAGTGATGTTAATAGTGCTTCAGATGATCTAAACAACTGTGTTAACAATCTTATGGTAAGGAATTTGTAGTAGTAATGCAATGTCAAGAATTCTGTATATATAAATTCTTTTTTCTTTAGCAAGTATTTTTTCATTAAACTATGGTCAGAAGCCAGAACATCCCAGGCATCATACCAATGAGTTTATATTGTTGGAAATTTTTAATTAGAAGTGTATAACTCAGTGAGATTTTACCATAATTGCTAATATTTTACTTCATGTTATGTAGACTCATAGCTCTTAAACATTTTAAGTCTATTATTATATTCTAGTAATGCCAAGAAGCTTATGAGGCATTTAATAAACATCTTGAAATCCATTTACACTAGCATATTTCAATGAAACTGTTTCCAGTATAATAGAAGTTCATAGAATTGATTACATTGCTGCATGTAAATACTATTTCAGGTTGAAGTTAAACTTTGCATAAAGGTTGAAAAACAAGTCTCTTGTCAAAATTTGCTCTTAAGGGTCATATGTTAAAATATAGTGTGCATAATTTATTTTACAAGAAAGTGAATGTTAGCATATTATAGAACTACAGCTGATACATGTTTGTGTGCATAGTTAAAAATGCATGACTATAAAACCTCTTGGATTATTGGAATATGCATCTGAAACATTTTCTTAGCAATAAATGTTGACATAAAAATTTATATTAACTTGATATCTTGTTTATTGATTTATTTTTAAAGTTTTTATAGGGTAATAAACATACAAAACTTCATAACCCTTTAGTGCTATGGTCTGAATGTTTGTATCCCTCTGCAAATTTATATGTTGACACCTAATTCCCAACATGATCATATTAAGAGTGAGACCTTTGGGAAGTGATTAGATTATGAAGGCAGAGCTCCAGAGAGATATCTTGCCTCTTCTGCCATGTGAGGACACAGCAAGAAGGCACCACTTATGGAACAGAATGCACCTTCTTGCCAGCCACAAAGTCTGCTGGCATCTTAATCTTGGACTTCACAGCCTCCAGAGCTGTGAGAAATAAATGTTTATAAATTACCTAGTCTAAGATATTTTGTTACAGCAGCCCAAATGGACTAAGACATTGGGTGACCATGTTTATATTTTTAAATAAAATAATTGCCTTAAAATAACTGTATATAGGTTTTATAGAAGAAAATATAATTATATAGAGAGTTTTTAGAAACAAAATTACTTTTGAGTCCAATTGTCCTCAAATCCAGTTTGTTGTTTATTTTGTTTACCTGCCATATTTGGATTTCAAAAAATGAGTAGATGGATGACACCTAAAATATGTATTATTTTTGTTTTGTTACTTTACCAAACAGAACCCAGAAAATTTTGTTATATCCTTTAATTTATTAAGTTGTCAGATTAAAGCCTATCTATATCATAAGTTATTTAACGGTATCTTTCTGATGCACAATTGAACTCATGGAGATAGAGAGTCAAATTATTGTTATCAGAGTCTGGGAAGCTTATTGGGGAGTAGTGGGGTAAGTGGGGATAATTAATGTGTATGAAAATATAGTTACAATGAATAAGACCCAGTATTTGATAGCAAACGGGATGACTACACTCAACAATAATTTATTATATATTTTGAAATAATGAAAAGAGTGAAAATGGAATGTTCTTAACACAAAGAAATGATAAAATGCTTGCGATAATGAATACCCTCAATTACCCTGATGTGATTATTACATAGTATTTCTGCATCAGAATATCACATGTACCCCATACATATATATATATATTAACCGACTGTATACCTATAATAATTAAAAATGAAAAACTTAATATAAAATAAAAAATACAATAACATGAAATTTCATGGGTATGCACATTGAAAAGAAAATGGCCATTTACTGCTATATCTATGAAAACAAGTAACTCCTCTGCTTTATTGCAGGTGTAGGGGCCAACTTAAGAACCTTAGGAAAGATGCATGATGCTGCATCTAACCATGTGTTAGATATTGACATGGGGTCTCCCAGCTTGTATGGCAGATCCACACTGCAGGAGGAATATTAATTGCTATATATCATGTACTTTCCAATAAATACTTTTTCAATGATTTTATTTGTCATTTTCTCTGTAAAATGTCTAGAGGGAACAACACAAAGGCTACTGTTTGACAAGGTAAGAATTAAGGCTGAATGGAGCAATTTGAAATTATTAATAATTTAACTGTTTCAGCAACATTGAGTCAGAAAGTAACGAGATTATATGGTTTGGCTTTTTGTCCCAACCAAATCTCATCTTGAATTGTAATCCCACATGTCCAGGAGGGACCTGATGGGGAATCATTGAATCATGGGGGCAATTTCCGCCATGCTGTTTTTGTGATAGTGAGGAGTTCTCGTGAGATCTGATGGTTTGTAAGTGGCAGTTTTCCCTGCACTCGCCCCTCCCTCCTGCCACCCAGTGCAGAAGGTACTTGCTTTTCCCTCAACTTTTGCCATGATTGTAAGTTTCCTGAGTCCTCCCAGCCATGGGGAACTGTGAGTAAACCTCCTTTCTTTATAAATTACCCAGTCTTGAGTAATATCTTTATAGAAGTGTGAAAACTGATTATTATATTAGACCACATAAGAACTTCTGCCAGTCATGGTAGACATATTTATGAAATAACCTTCAAAAGTTTCTTAGACATTCTTTTTAATATTTCTTCAACAAATATTTATAAAACAGGTACTGTTTGAGGAGATGAAAATGCCATCTTCTCAATAAATATAAATAAGAAACCTGACCTTTAGGGGATTACCTTCTAAGAAGAGAAATACACAATAAACACATAAGTAAGTCCAATATTATGTTAGAATGTGATAGGTGCTGCAGAAGGAAATGTTGGCTGATACCTGCTTTATAACAGTGGCTGGCTTTGATTGCCCAAGCTAATATTGTTTGGCTTTTTATGAGTTGATAACTGAGAAACAGAGGTACAACAATCACTGTCATATGTTTATTTATGAATATAATTATATAACTATGTATGAATTTAATAAAACAGAGAAAACTATTATTTTCAGTTGTTAAAGCAAAAATCGTAGAAGAAAAGAGCTCCCTTAAACTTTGTTTACATGTATAGTTGACTTTAATTTTGGTTTTCTTAAAAACTTGAGAAAAACTCTCTTTTGGTAAGTTGGCACTTATGCACAACTTGTAAGTACTGTAGTCATATTATATCAAAAGATAATTTATTTTGAAACTGGTAGATATGAATTTATTTATATACTACTTTATACCAATCAGTAAGCATGATGTGTAGCTGTAAGAACAATTTTTCAGTTACACACATAGGCACAGGTGCCACTGTCTCTGAATGAAGAATGCTTGCAAGCTGGAGTTCTTCATTAGCCATTCATTCTCACATGGGCTGTTGTATTGCTCAGTGCTATTTTATTCTGCTCATTTATCTCTGTTGATGAAACACTCCCTGATGCAGGGGTTACAAAGTTCTTTGCTGTTTTAGTTCAGTGTATTTTAGTTATATGTGGCAGTTACCCCTTCCTTTGCCCCTCTCTCCTGTCACCTAGTGAAAAACATACTTGCTTTTCCTTCACTTGCCTCAATACTGAATCAGAAGACAGAAATTATTTTTCCTCTCCTTATTAGTGGATATGGTTCTTTCAATACAACCTACAGCAAAAATAGAACAAAACCCCAAACACTCCAAAACTCAAAATCAAAACCAAACCAAACAAACGACAAATCAATAAAATGTCAGATAAAATTTTCAATAATATTCTCAATTTCTTTAGTGACATTTTTTTCTGTCATGAGTTTGATGGCTCTGGGTTTTAATATGCCAGAAGCAAGTTACATTAAAATATGATTTTGTGTTGTGGATTTAAGCCTTTGAAAGAATTACTTCCTTATTCTTCTATTTCTTCTACTTTCTTATTCTTTGCCCTACTCCTTTCTTCCATTTCAGAAATTAGATTTAAAATTAATTAACTTCTTTTATACTGTTGACAAATGAGGAATTTTAGTGAGTACTATACATTTAGTTATTACAATAGCAAGAGAAAAAGAAAAATAATTACATGAGTGACCAATTGTAAGATACATTTTAAACTTGAAGATAAAATATTTTTTATAATTTAAAAAAGCTCTAGGTAGCAATTTGGTGGCATCAATACTTTTTTTTTCTAATACTTAGAAAAAAATAAATGGAAAATATGCTTCTCTTCTGTTGAAGGAATTACTTTTGTCCAGGAAGAAAGCAGAAGGAAACTTAGGCCACAGCTTCATGAATGGGGCTGAATTATACAGAACTGACATAATTGATTCAGTATTTTCATTGTATAAGGGCACCCATGAGACACATACATGCACTGCTAAATGAACTTCTGGGATGCAGGGATTTCAAAATCTTTAGGACCAAGTTGATTTTTGTTGTTGTTGCTGTGATCACATAGATCTGTTTAATACCAAGAAGGGAGTATTTGGCTTCATGACTGATTTTTTAAATTGTTAATCAGTGTGTTGTTTTTCTCCATAGAACCGTCATATTTATCATTTGGATAAACTTCTTACATCGACAAGTCTCGGTTTTTTTCGGGGGAAGTGAATTGATTTAGAAAAATGCTAACCAGCATGTTGTAGGCTAAAAATATATTTTGGCTATTTAAAAAACATTCATTGAGCTCTCACCTCCTGAGGCACAGTATGGTACTGTTGGACAGATACAACATAATTTTAAAATATGTTCTTTGTTTTTTTATGACCATATTAACATGCATCCTTAAAATAATGTATAAAGCTTCATAAATCAAGAAATCTAGAATTTGCAGCAATTTCTTATAAAGTGAAAATCTGAGAGTAAAACTATGGTCTATGTATTAGGTAATTAGTACTTTAGGATCCAGAAGTTGAGTATAGCTAGGTTCTGAAGGAAGCATTTGAGGGTGAGGAAAGGTGAGTAGTGTTGGAGGTAACCATAACACCAAAATATAAATAATACAATAATATTTTTGTAAGCATTAGTTCTTTGTTAAATATTAAAATTGTATTATAAAAGTGGATACTGAACAGATAAAGACCAGCTATATAACCTCTGTATCTTAATAAATGTATAAACACTAAAAACCAATTTATAATCCATTTTTTTCTCTTAATCATCCAGGATGTTTATGGAAAGAGTGTAAATGCTGGTTAACAATTACATCCTAAAAAATTAGTTTCATGACTAATGAGGAACTTTTAAAGGTTGTTTACAAATACATAATTTTTAAAATATTTGGACTTTGAAAGGAGAAATGCTCAATGGAAAATATATTAGGAAATAGTAAATGAATTAGAAAAAATCAAATAGGTGTGAGATGGTATCTCATTGTGGTTTTGATTTGCATTTCTCTGATGGCGAGTGATGATGAGCATTTTTTCATGTGTCTGTTGGCTGTATGAATGTCTTCTTTTGAGAAATGTCTGTTCATATCCTTTCCCCACTTTTTGATGGGGTTGTTTGTTTTTTTCTTGTATATTTGTTTGAGTTCTTTGTAGATTCTGGATATTAGCCCTTTGTCAGACGAGTAGATTGCAAAAATTTTCTCCCATTCTGTAGGTTGCCTGTTCACTCTGATGGTAGTTTCTTTTGCTGTGCAGAAGCTCTTTAGTTTAATTAGATCCCATTTGTCAATTTTGGCTTTTGCTGCTGTTGCTTTTGGTGTTTAAATGGCCATCATTAAAAAAATCAGGAAACAACAGGTGTTGGAGAGGATGTGGAGAAATAGGAACACTTTTACACTGTTGCTGGGATTGTAAACTAGTTCAACCATTATGGAAAACAGTATGGCGATTCCTCAAGGATCTAGAACTAGATGTACCATATGACCCAGCCATCCCACTACTGGGTATATACCCAAAGGATTATAAATTATTCTACTACAAAGACACATGCACACGTATGTTTATTGCGGCACTATTCACAATAGCAAAGACTTGGAATCAACCCAAATGTCCATCTGTGACAGACTGGATTAAGAAAATGTGGCACATATACACCATGGAATACTATGCAGCCATAAAAAAGGATGAGTTTGCGTCCTTTGTAGGGACATGGATGCAGCTGGAAACCATCATTCTTAGCAAACTATCACAAGAAGAGAAAACCAAACACCGCATGTTCTCACTCATAGGTGGGAACTGAACAATGAGATCACTTGGACTCGGGAAGGGGAACATCACCCACTGGGGCTTATCATGGGGAGGAGGGGAGGGGGGAGGGATTGCATTGGGGAGTTATACCTGATATAAATGATGAATTGATGGGTGCTGACGAGTTGATGGGTGCAGCACACCAACATGGCACAAGTATACATATGTAACAAACCTGCACGTTATGCACATGTACCCTAGAACTTAAAGTATAATAAAAAATAAAAATAATAAAAAAAAAGCAACATCTAAAAACAAACAAACAAAAAAAATCAAACAAAGAATGTTCTGAAGAAATTCTGGAGAAACATATTTTACAATGTGCTATTATAAATTGATTGCAATATCACTGCTTAACTATTTGATATCAAGAGAGTCAATTCATTTCATTTATTAATACCACAAAGACTCATTTTAGTACACACCAATATCTCTATCAGGACAGGACATAAAAACATAAAACCCTTCCCTGATTTACATTACACACTTTTGTAAATTAAAAAAAAAAAAAAAAAAAACAAAAACTGGCAAATCTAAATGAAAATCATTTTCAGGGAATGTGAATGTGCATTCATAGACCAAACCTTGAAATAACAACATCTATCCCTGCTAAGACTATTGCTATCTGAGAAATAATTTATCTCTATTGGGCAGTATATTAGAGGCATCAGACTTTTTAAGTCACTGTATTTCTATCAGATAGGCCATTATCACTGTATGTTCATAAGGCAGGTCTAATTTATTTCTGTATAATAACAAAGACTAATACAAACTTTATATTCCCAATAATACAAAAGCTGGCATAGAAAATGTAACCCTTTAATATACAATGGCACTGTGCTTATGAAGGAGGTCTATTAATGCAAGTATATTTTTTTTTACTCTTTCTTCTACACTGCAAATCAAATGAAGTCCTTAAACAAGATCTTCCTTCCATAAAGGATTATTTATTGCTATTTTGTTTTCTCTCCTTCCTCTGTAGAGACACGGTGTAACTCTCTCCCCATTCTTGTTGCACTTTCTCTTACACCCCATGCTCAGCCTCTGTTCTGCAATGAGTTCCCTAGTTTTGCTGAGGACCCTCGAAGGAAGACTGTCAAGCAGCAAACTCAGAGTATGTGCTTGAGACCAGGAATGTAAAAGGGACATTTTAACAAGTGCATTTGCTATAAACCAAGCTCCTAGTTTCAACTTCAACAATTTTCAACAGCTTCAACAATGAAGGAATAACTTGACATTTTCTTCATGGGTACTTAAGTGTCATCTGTCATCCCAGTTATCTAGTGATTTCTAGAGCTGGAAAATCGAGGCTGTAGTGCTCTGTCTGGGAAACACATCTCAGGCAAGGAAACTGAAATCAAGTAGAGTCAAACAGAAATGGGATTCTCTTGTAAAAGTTTAGAAAAATAAACAAAGATAGGTTGAATAGGAGTGTATAAAGATGAATTTTGTAGAAATAAATAACATTGAAATTTATAAAAGTTCAAAGGACTCAAATAAATTAAGAGGTTTCAGCATCTGATGGGAATTATAAAGCATCTGTAATTTAGTGAATAAATTCACATAACTTGGGTATGAAATTTTAAACCTAAAGGATGGAATTGAAGCTTATTTGATTATTTACTCTTCAAAGCACCTATGTCCAAAAGGACCCGGTTTTCATAACATACTGATTATGGTGAATTGCACAGATATTTTTAGCCTTTTGAATCCTAATTTTAATATTTATAGATTAGGGGATTTCTTAGTCAGTTTGGGCTACTATAGCAAAGTGCTATAGACTGAGTGACTTACAAGCAACAGGAGTTTATTTCTCACAGTGCTGGAGGCTAGAATTCTGAGATCAGAGTGCCAGTGTGGTTCAGTTCTAGTGAGAACCCTCTTTTAGGTCTCAGACTTCTAATTTCTCATGGTATCTCGCAAAGTGAAAAGAAGATGAAAGAGCTCTCTGGAGTCTCTTTAATGAGAGTGGTAATCCCATTCATGAGGACTCTACCCTCAAGACATAATTATCTCCCAAAAGCCCCACCTCCTAATACTATCATACTGGGAGCTAGCATTTTAGAATATAAATTTGGGGGAGACAAAAACATTTTTTATTCAATCCATAACATCCCACTCCTGTTCTCCCAATGTATATCTTGCAGGTAATATATGTTTATTTCATCCCAACAAACTCAGAAGTCTTAACTTTCCCATCATCAACTCTGGAGTCTAAAGTCCAAAGTCTCATCTAAATAACATTGAAAACAGATATAGGTGAGATTCAGGGTATAATTTATTTTGAGGCAAACTTTCTCTAGAACTGTGAACCCATGTAATCAAACAGTTATGTGCTTTCATAATAAAATGGTGGGGCATGCATAAGATAGACATTCCCTTTCCAAAGGGAAAAACAGGAAAATAAGCAAGGGGGATCAGTCCCAAATAAGTCTAAAACTTAACAGGGAAAACTTCATCAAACTTTAAACCTTGAAAATAATACCCTTTGGCTCCATCCTTTGGACCCAATGGGGCAGTGGTTCCTTCTCTGAAGTTTTCCTTGACTTGGGTTGTGGCTCTGTGTCCGGGCAGCCTCGCTCCCACATGAGCTTAGACCATGTTGTAGCCCTCTGTAGGGACCCACACGTGATGCATGGGCTGGAGGCATCCCAGCTCACCTGAACCAGAGAGGAACTAGCTTGGCATCCTTTCCCCAACCCTAGCCTTTACACTCCGAGTCTGTGGTGTGAACAGCAGCCTTGATGATCTCTGAATCGTCTTGGTCAAAGAGCAATTCTTCCTCTTCCTTTCCTGAAGAATAGAGAGTGATTTTCATTGTGATGGCTAATTAGGTCATACTAATTTTCCTTATCAAGTGGTCACTAGGTCACACTCTTAGTGTGAACACATTTTCTTATTTGTTTCCAATATGAATAGGCTAAGAATTTTCCAAATCTTTAAATTTTGTTTCTGTTTTGTGTGTGAGGGAGTGGGTGTGTGTGTGTCTCTCTCTTTCTGTATGTGTGTGTGTGTTTAGCTAAATCATTCCCACTTCAAATCATTTCACTTTTCTTTTCTTTTCTTTTTTTTGTTTTTTGAGACGGAGTCTCGCTTTGTCGCCCAGACTGGAGTGCGGTGGCACGATCTCGGCTCACTGCAAGCTCTGCCTCCCGAGTTCAGGCCATCCTCCTGCCTCAGCCTCCCAGGAGCTGGGACTACAGGCGCCCGCCACCACGCCCAGCTAATTTTTTTTTGTATTTTTGGTAGAGACGGGGTTTCACCGTGTTAGCCAGGATGGTCTCGATCTCCTGACCTCGTGATCCGCCCACCTCGGCCTCCCAAGGTGCTGGGATTACAGGCGTGAGCCACCGGGCCCAGCCTCATTTCGCTTTTCTTGCATTTTACTATAAGCACTCAGGAGGAACCAAGTCAGTACTCCAACACTTTGCTTAAAAATCTCCTCAACTATCTATTGTTTCATCACTTGCAAGTTCTAGCTCCCACATAACATGATAACACAAACACAATTTACCAAGTTCTTTGCCAGTTTATAAGAAGGATCACCTTTCTTCTGGTTTCCAATAAGATGTGCCTTATTTCAATGTGATATCGCATCAGAATAGTATTTATTGTCCAAATTTCTGCCAATAGTTTGCAATAGTCTGTTCATGATTATTTAGGTTTTTTTTTTTTTTTTAATAAGATCTTACTCTGTCACCCAGGCTGGAGTGCAATGATGTAATGAGTTACTTTAGCTTCAACCTCCTGAAGAGATTCTCCTGTCTCAGCCGTCCAAGTAGTTGTTACTACAAGCACTACCACACCTAACATTTTTAAAAAATCTTTTTTTTTTTTTGTAGAGATGAGGTCTCCCTATGTTACCTAGGCTGGCCTCAAGCTCCTGGGCTCAAGTGATCCTCACACTTCAGCTTCCCAAAGTGCTGGAATTACAGGTATGAGCCACTGCTTCCAGCCTACTTAGGTATTCTCTAGGAAGACAGAAGTTCTTGTGATAGCTCTTCTTTTTTCTCTCTGAGCTCTCAGCAAATCACCTTGAAAAGTTTATTCAGGGTAGTCTAGGCTTTTTCTAGCATGCTTCTGAAAACTTTTCTAGCCTCTACCCACTACCTATTTCCAAAATTGCTTCTACATTTTTGTGTATTTGCAACAGCAGCACCTCTACTTCTCAGTACCAATTTCAGAGTGTGTCATATAAGGCTGCTATAACAAAGCAGTATAGACCGGGTGACTTATAAAAAGCAAATGAGAATGTATTTCTCGTTGTTTTGGAGGCTGGATGTCTGAGATCAGGGTACCAGTCAGCATGGTCAAGTGCTGGTGAGGGGCCTCTATCAGGATGCAAACTGCTAACTTTTTACTATACCCTCACATGGTGGAAAGTGGGCAAGACAGCTCTCTGGGGTCTCTTATATAAAGCACTAATCCCATTCACAAGGGCTCCATCTTCATGGTCTAATTATGTCCCAAAGGCCTTGCCTTCTAATACTATGACATTAGGGGTTAGAAATTCAACGTATGAATTTTGAGATAAGATTTAGTCCAAAACAATGTTAATTATGGTAATAGTCTCAAACTACTTTCACAGAATAAATGATATTATTTACATCCAAGGCTTAGAAAGTGCCTGCTGCATAAGTGTCCTATAAATAAAACTACTAGTTTTATTATAACCCAAAACATATTTTACATAGTAGGCATGATCTAAATAATTATTGCATATTTTATATTTGCAAATCAGTGATTGTCAGAAACTCATATAGTGTGTTTATTTGTTTTGATTTTGAATGTTATGATTATTTGAATAGATTTTCTACCTAAGTTTCTTAAATACATAGATGTTAGAGATTCATAGTCATATGAAGTAAAATATATAAAATGTGGGCTAGCAATAGTTTCTCCAGCCCCTATATGCCCTTCAAAATATTTTCTGTCCTAGTTTGGTTTTCAGCAACAGACTTTTTTTCTTTTTTTTTAGATAGAGTCTTTCTCTGTCACCCAGGCACAGTGGTGTGATCTCAGCTCACTGCAATCTCCACCTCCCAGGTTCAAGTGATTCTTCTGCCTCAACCTCCCGAGTAGCAGGGATTATAGGCATACACCACAGTGCCCAGCTAATTTTTGTATTTTTAGTAGAGATGGGGTTTCACCATGTTGTTCAGGCTGGTCTTGAACTCCTGACCTCAGGAGATCCACCCGCCTCAGCCTCCCAAAGTGTTGAGATTACAGGCGTGAGCCACCATGCCTGGCAGAGACACAATTTTTAAAAATTCAAGAAGAGTTGAAGGTGACAGAAAGTATGCTAAGATTTAGGCATCCCATTTTTTAATTATTTGAAAGTTGAGGGACAAGATAATAGAAATGGAAAGTCAAAACTGTCTCTCAGTCATTAATTTCAGTGTCTTTAAAACTTTAAAATTGATGTTTTCAAAAAGTAAAATGAAAATTCCTGCAGGAACTCTCTTTTCTAGGAGAACACTTTTATCCTAACCTTGGTTATTTACAAGGAAGGTATTTATAAGTCATACAAGAATAGGGGCTAAAATCTTCCAGCCTCGTATGTGGTCACAGGCTAAAATATCATAAATATAACATCTCTCATTTCTGTTAATAGGAAAGCACACCTGAGTGAAGCACAGACATGACAGTTGAAGATGCAAGAGATCCTCTGGGTGCTACTTGAGAAAGCAGTTGGACTGCATTCTGGTTCTCTCTGAAGTTTGCTTTTAGGCAACTACTAGATGGATTGTGTTTTAGAAAAGATTTGTCTGGAACACTTCCTGATGTCATTGTCCAGAGACAATGAGACAACTCATTTACTTATGAGGTTTTTACTACAGCAATCTAGAGATGGAATTTCCGATGTAAATAAAAAAGGGTTTTTATGATTTCTATATTGAGGCTGGCAGCTCTGCCTTTTAAAAAATTATTTCCTTTTAATGAATGAATTTTGGGAGTAGATTATAGTATATTCAGTAAATTGGCACTGTGTTTAGAAGGTAAAAATAAAAGAATAAAACAACAGCATCAGTTACAACCACATATTTATTGCCTGAAAAGTGATGGAGTCAAATGGCATTGAATTCTGGCATGATGTACTGTGACCCTCATCCATCTGTTCAGGGACTGATGCAGTAATCAATATAATCTGTTCCTGGGGAAGCCCAAGGCATTCCCTGCATTTAGACATAGGGCTTCCAGATTGCTAATGTGATTAAAGAGTAATCAAGCTCTTTTCGGAAGCTTTATTTTCCAGCATACTCTAAAAAGTTTTTCCCTTAAGAAGAGTTCTTTTTTATCAAATTTTGTTATTCAGCCTTTTCCTTTATCCTTTGCAATTCAATTATGTATAGTTCTATTGATTATATCCCTTGAAACTCTCAACAGAGTTCAAGTAAAAACACACTTGCAGACTGGTTTAAAATCTGCTACTACTACAATATGATTCTTCTTAAAATATCAGTAAATATTTACTGTACAATATCTCACAACTGTTAGAAAGTGTGTTTTGACCTCAGCTTTGGACAACAGGGACATTTGTATTGCTCTAAGAATAGTCTAAAATCATTCTAAGCAAACTATCACAAGGACAGAAAACCAAACACCGCATGTCCTCACTCATAGGTGGGAGTTGAACAATGAGCACACATGGACACAGGGTGGGGAACATCACACAGTGGGGCCTGTTGGGGGTGGTGGGAGACTGAAGAAGGGATAGCATTAGGAGAAATACCTAATGTAATGACGAGTTGATGGGTGCAGCAAACCAACATGACACATGTATACCTATGTAACAAACCTGCATGTTGTGCACAGGTACCGTAGAACTTAAAGTGTAATAAAAAAAAAAAAAAGAAACTTAAAAAAAAAATAGTCTAAGATCTTATAGATTTTGGTATTGTTTCAAAGGCATCTAAATCTGTTGATTTTTTTTTTTCTTGAATTGAAGAGAAAATCTGTTAATTTTCTAAAACTGAAAAAGTTGCAACTGTTTTATTGTGTCAAAGTAATTTTATGTTTGCTGATTCAAAAGCCTGAGAATCTGAAATCAAATTTGTGCTTCAGCAGTGAAAGCAAAATAAAATACTTTTTTTTCACATAAATCTGAAAGAACTTTACTGGGCTGAATTAAAAAAGAAAATTAAAGTCTGATTAAATGTGGGAGAAAGTGGTGCTCATTTTCTCATATGGTAAGGTCATAATAAATTTTATTTTTCTCTAACACCTACGTGGTTATTAGGAACATGATTTTTGTTAATACTGGAAGCAATAATTTTCTCAATGCCTATTGTTTCAGCTTTATTGAGGTATAAGTGATATAAAAATTATATATATGTTGTACAATGTGATATTTTAGCATACATATACATTGTGAAATGATTATCACCATCAACCTAATTAATATATCCAGCTATCTTATGTTTTTTATTTTGAGACATTTAAGACTATTAGCAAATTTCAAGTACACACTACTGTATTAACTGCTTCTATGAGTTCAACTTTCAACTATTCTAAATTCCACATAAGAGTGAAAGCATTCTGTATCCATTTTTGTACCCATTTTATTTCACTTAGTATAATGTCTTTCAGGTTCATCCATTTTGTCACAAATGACAAGATTTTATTCTTTATTAAGGCTGAATAGTATTCCGTTGTGTATAATATCATATTTTCTCTATAAATTAATCCATCCATAGATACTTAGATTGATTCCATATCTTAGCTTTTGTGCGTAATGCTGCAATAATCATGTGAATGCAGATACCTCATTGACATATTGGTTTTACATACTTTGGGTAAGTACCCAGTAGTAGGATTGCTGAAGCAAATGATAGTTCTATTTTTATTTTTTTGAGGACTCTCCATACTATAGATAGCTGTACCTGCTTCCATTTCTACCAACAGTATAAAGCATTCCCTTTTCCCCACATCTTTGCCAAAGCCTATCTTTTCTCTTTTTGATTACAGTCATTCCAACAGGTGTGAAAGGATATCTCATGGTGGTTTTGATTTGCATTTCTCTGATGATTATTGATGTTGAGCATTTTCTATATACCTATTGATCATTTGTATCTCTTCTTTTGAGAATTCTCTACTCAGAGCCTTAGACCGTTTTTAAATTGGGGTACTTATTTTTTTTTTCCTGTTATACTGTTACTTGAGTTACTTATATCTTTTAAAGAACATAATAGATGGATGATTTGCAGATGTGTTCTCCCATGTTATAGGTTGTGTATTCACTTCATTGATTGCTTCTTTACTATAAAGAAGATTATTAGTTTTATCTAATCCCACTTGTCTATATTTGGTTTTGCTACCTGTGGTTTTGAGATCATATCCAAAAATATTCCTGACTACATGAATGCCAAGAAGTTTTTTTCTGTTTTTTTTTTCTAGTAGTTTTAAAGTTTTAGGTCTGACATTTAAGTCCTTAATGCATTTCAAGTTGATTTTTGTATAGAGTGTAAAGTAAGGATCCAAATTTATTTATATGAGTGTGGATATTCAACTTTTTCAACACAATTTATTAAGCAGACTATTCGCTCCTCATTGCAAGTTTTTGGCAACTTTGTTGAAGATTAGTTGATCATAAACACATAATCTGTTTCTGGGCTTTCTATTCTATTCTGTTGGTCTATATGTCTCTTTTATATCAATACCATACTGCTTTGATTACTATAGCTTTGTTGTGTATTTTGAAATTGGTTCATGTGATGCCTCCATCTTTGTTCTTCGTGCTCAAGATTACTGTAGCTATTTGTCTTTTGTGGTTCTATATAAATTTTAGAATTTTTTCTGTATCTGTGAAAAAATATATTGGAATATTGATAGAGATTGCAGTGAATCTGTAGATCATTTTGGGTAGTATGGACATTATTAGTTCTTCCAATATTGATATGTTGGGTGTAATTTTGCTGCTTCCAATAAGTTTTGGTATGTTGTATTTCCATTTCATTTATCTCAAGATATTTTAAAATTCCTGTTGTTGTTTTTTCTTTGATGCATATTTATCCAGGAGCACATTTTTAATTTCCACATATTTGTGAGTTTTCTATTTTTCCTCCTGTTATTTATTTCTAGTTTCATACCACTGTGGTCAGAAAAGATAGCTGATATTATTTCAATCTTTTTGCATTTCTTTTTTTTTGAGACAGAGTCTCGCTCGGTTGCCCAGTCTGGGGTGTAGTGGTGTGATCTTGGCTCACTGCAAGCTCCGCCTCCCAGGTTCACGCCATTCTCCTGCCTCAGCCTCCCTAGTAGCTAGGACTACAGGTGCCTGCCATCATGCCTGGCTAATTTTTTGTATTTTTAGTAGAGATGGGGTTTCACCATGTTGGCCAAGATGGTCTCGATCTCCTGACCTCATGATCCGCCCACCTCGGCCTCCCAAAGTGCTGAAATTACAGGCGTGAGCCACCACACCCAGCCATCTTTATGAATTTCTTAAAATTTGTTTTGTGGCCTTACACATCATCTAAGTGTACAGCATTCTGTATGTGCTTGAAAAGAAAGTGTGCTGCTGAAAGGACAAATGTTCTGAATATGTCTGTAGGATCCATTTGTCTATAGTGCAGTTCACGTCTACTCTTTCCATATTAGTTTTCTGTCTGGAGGATTTGTACATTGTTAAAAGTAGGGGAGTTAAATTCCATACTATTATTGTAGTGCTATTTCTCTCTTTAGTTTTATTAGTATTTGCTTTATATATTTAGGTACTGTAATGTTGGGTGCATGTGCATTTACAAATTTTGTAACATTTTGATCAACTCAACCCTTATTGCTACATAGTGACCATCATTGGCTCCAGTTTAGGATAATTGCACTAAATTTCTATGTGTTAGTTTCCAGAACACTAGGACTTTGTGAAAATGTACTCTGTTCTTAGCCATCTCTCTACAATGCCTCGCTGAACTAACTAGGGTAATTAAAGACAAAACTTTCCAAATAGTTACTAATTCAAATCCATAGTTTGATCAATGCAAACACTTAAAAAGGGCTCTTAAAACAGAAGACAGGTATAGGAACACTAACAAAAATGAAGGATTTGAAACTTCGAGTTTCATCTCTGACCTGTGAAGAGTTTGGAAGTTATCACTCTCATCCTTCCAACAAGAAAAAGTGTGACAAACTGAAAATCAACACATTTCTTAGACCTACCAGAGAGCTGAGATCACAATAGAAACTTCCCACACTGAAACACAAAAAGAATAAATAATAACAATAAAGACGAACATCCAAAAACTGTGAGACTATATCAAAAGGTACAACATAAACATAGTTAGAATGACAGAAGAAAAAAAAAAGAGATCAGGGAGAAGAAATATATGAAATAACAATCGTCAAGAATACTCTCAAATTAATGAAAGCCACCAAACCACAGGCCTAAGAAGCTCAGAAAACACCCAAATAAGAAACATAAAAAACAAAGGTTATTATACAAAAATCCAGTTTTCCCATTCTCCCATTACTTTTCTCAAAAAAGGGTAAAATTCTTCTGTCAAAATAGGGTAAAGTCTGTTTTCCTAGTTACAAAATTTTTCTGAGAGGATATGATGCTAGTGACTCTTCTCAAAACATGACATGAAAAGTGTTTGCTTATTTTATAGGGCAGTCATAACCACTGCACTGGTTCGGAAGATATCATCTACAAAAGTGGGGTATTTGTCACAGCAGTCTCGCCAAAGTCATTAGAACAAGACCTGTTGCTGACTGGTCCCTTTCTCCTAAGGTTTATGCAATGGCTACTTGACTATTATTGGTCTTTTGGCTCTAAGATCCCCAGTTTTTCATAAGATCCTTCAGGGAAGTATGAGTTAAATTACCATTTTATCTTATTTATGGGCAAGAAGCTTAGCAATGAAAAGGGATTAAGATATTTTGTGGCCAAGTATCATTTATCAATGCAAACTATCTCTGATTTATTTACTTTAAAACACCACATTCAATAGCTAACAATATACAAAGTATGACCTTCACTTATTTTTCAGAGTGAAGACATCATTAATCATATTCCTAAAGACCATCTCTGTTTACTATGTGCTTATGTTGTCCTTTCACTACCTTCCAAAATGGGATAATTACAAACAGAGCTTTAAAAATATTTGAATTATAACATGCTTTGTGAATCTCTCTGGTTTTCTACAGTGTTTCAGTAAAAGAACATATAGCCTTACATGAAGAACCTGTATGAAGCATGTCTGGCATATGTAAATCTTGCAGCTTTATACTGTTATGTGGCAAATAACAATGTTTATTATGAACAGTAGTTCATGACTAGTGTTTACTAAAATATGGATTCACAAGACGGGGCATATTTTAAAGATCCTGAACATTTGGGGAATATAAGTTTTACTTAGCAATTTTGGGGAATTGTATTTCCAAATGAATGGCAATGCCCTGAAAAGAATTATTTCAGCAGGTTACATAATTAAAATTACTCAATAGCTATATTATTTAAATTTTAAAATATTTACATATTAAGAAATTCATTTATGAGGTTTTCTCTGATATCTGCATGCAGTAATGTTGGGAGAATTTTTCTGTTATTTGCTTCTTGTTCCACTCTCCACCAGGGAATATAAGATTTTATCAAATATGTTTTAACTGGTTCGTGGAACCATCAAATGTCAGTGTTGACAGAGACTCTAAAAGCGATCTTATCCCAAATCCTCATTCTCTCACTTCAATGACGATAAAAGGAGGTTCAGACTGAGGAAGTGGCTTGATGAAAGTAGGTTCTGAGATTCTTATATTATTAAATTAGAATTTATTAAAAATTGATTTCTGAATTATTAGCAATAAGTCAAAAGAAAAATTTCAGAGCATTTGTTGGCTATGAAAAGCACAGTTTGAGATATCAAATAGAAGGATGTTGTATGGCATTGTATTTACCATTTTGAAAAGAACAAGGAGATATATGTAATAATAATTATTAAAATATAAATTAAGACAGGGTATATATTCTAGTCTGTTGATAGAAAGTTACAGAGGAGTTAAAACTTCACCCTACTGGACTTCAAATTATCTTACAGGTCTCACATAGATTTCATAATTTCTTTGCTTCTTTTTAATATACTTTTTATATTGTATTGATATGTTCTCAGAATAATACAATCTTATACCTCTAAAGATCATTCAGGGTTCATTTAGCTTATCATTTAAATTAAAAACTCACATAAATAAGTTAAAATTCATATTAAAATAACAGTGATATCACTTTAGGGCATATTAATGATCTTGCTTTTCCCATCTGTACATGTTGTGCTTTGTTTTTTTTTTTTTTGACTCAACAAGATATCTATCTTTTTTAGTGTGTGGAATTTTCATGTTACTACATACTAAACATATCAAGATTATTTTCAACACCTAAATAACTTTAAGATTATACTAGTTAATTCTAAAGTACTTTTAAAGTAAATCTTGAGTGAGCAACTGGAGTGGCACAGGTAGTTATTAGAAGTTAAGATCAAAATTTTAGAATTTGTAACTAGGATTTGCTTTGGTTATGCAGATATATTTTAAAGTCAAATATGATAAATAAAGGTTTTTTTTTTAAGTCGAGTAGTAGAAACGGACAGAAGGGAGAGAGAGAAAAACAGTGAGAACAAGCAGCAGAGGAGGACAAAATCTGGTCCTTGAGCTGGTTTATCTAAATGCAAAGTGCCCTTGACTTTCACAGTGACTCTGCATTCAGAGTTGACATGTGTTAACAGGAGAACGTTGTAGCATGTTTATCTGGAATTTCTGCCTTTTTGAATTGATTGCCTGACATGTCATTTTACATGGGTCACAATAAGTGAGATACAGGATGTAGTGAACAAAACATTACCAGCAGAATCTTACATTTCTTTCAAGTCTATATTTAAAAAACAGATACTAATGATTAAAAGAGAAACTGCTTTATATCGCTGGAGCAAGCCAGGGAAATCATGGGGAGTGCTCACCCTCCATTTTGGGTCATAGAGGTTTTGCATCCTCTTTCCATATTGTCCTCCATCCTCAACAGGAGAAACACGAGACCAGAAAGATCGCTGGCCTGAGATTATCACTGTGTAAGCCAGGTAAGAAGGCTCAGGGAATGCTCATTCCCCTCCATGTAGAGGTGTCAGTTAGACAAAAAGAATAACTATTAGTGATCTATTGCACAGCATGGTGACTATAGTTAGTAATAGTACATTGCATAATTCAAAATTACTAAAAGAGTAGATTTTAGCCATTCTCATCACAAAAATATAAAGTGATGAATATGTTCATTATATTGATTTAATCTTTCTTCAATGTATACATACATATATCAAAACATCAAATTGTACTCCTTAGATACAATATTTATAGGTGAATTAAAATTTAAAAAATGCTAACAACATAGTGTACAAGTCACATTTTTAGAAACATCTTTTAAACATGTGTCTACAAACACCTCACTACATACATAACATCTATTCAATAAAATAACCACAAATTATAAACTGCTTTAAGATAAAGGAGCATTTCAGAAAACAAATATCATTATTTCCTCTATGAGTACTCCCCTCCAAAATCTTCTAAGTAATTCTCTTTTATCTTTCATTCTCTCTTTTTCTTTCTTCTTTCTTTTTCTTCTTCTTTTTTTTCTAACTTTGTTGGTAAATTTAAACTCTCAAAAAATAATTAGATATTTCACTTATATTTGTTTTCTAAAATTCTGTGTACAACTGTATTAGTCTGTTTCCACACTGCTGATGAAGATGTACCCGAGACTGGGCAATTTGCAAAAGAAACAGCTTTAATGGACTTACAAGTCCACATGGCTGGGGAGGCCTCATAATCGTGGCAGAAGGTGAAAGGCATATCTCACACAGTAGCAGACTAGAAAAGAGAGCTTGAGCAGGGAAACTCGCCCTTTGGAAACCATCAGATTTTGTGAGACTTATTCACTATCATGAGAACAGCATAGGAAAGACCTACCCCTACGATTCAGCCACCTCCCACTGGGTCCATGCAACAACATGTAGGAATTAAAGTTGAGATTTAGGTGGGGACGCAGCCAAACCTTGTTATTCTGCCCCTGGCCCCTCCCAAAACTCATGTCCTCATACTTCAAACCCAACCATGCCTTCCCAACAGTCCCCCAAAGACTTAGCTCATTTCAGCATTAACTCAAAAATCCACAGTCCAAAGTCTCATCTGAGACAAGGCAAGCCCCTTTCATCTATGAGCCTGTAAAATCAAAAGCAATTTAGTTACTTCCTAGATACAGTGGAGGTACAGACAGTGGGTAAATACAACCTTTCCAACCGGGAGCAATTGGCCAAAACAAAGGGGTTACAGGCCCAATGCATGACCAAAATCCAGCTGGGCAGTCAAATCTTAAAGCTCCAAAGTGATCTTCTTTGACTCCATGACTCACATCTGTGTCATGCTAATGCAAGAGGTGGATTCCCATGGTTTTGGGCAGTTCCGCCCCTCTGGCTTTGCAGGCTGCAGCCTCCCTCCTGGCTGCTTTCACAGGCTGGCGTTGAGTGTCTGTGGCTTTTCCAGGCACACAGGGCAGTATATACCATTTCAGGGTCTGGAGGACAGTGACCCTCTTTTCACAGCTCTACCAGGTGGTGCCTTAGTAGGGACTCTGGGTGGGGTCTCTGACCCCACATTTCTCTTCTGCACTGCCCTAGCAGAAGTTCTCCATGAGAGCCTCACCCCCGCAGCAAACTTCCATCTAGACATCCAGGCATTTCCATACATCCTCTGAAATCTAGGAGGAGGTTCCCAAATTTCAATTCTTGATTTATGTGCACCAGTAGGCTCAACACCACATGGAAGCTGCCAAGGCTTGAGACTTGCACCTTCTGAAGCCATAGGCTAATCTCTATGTTGGCCCCTTTCAGCTATGGCTGTAGTGGCTGGGACGCAGGGTAACAAGACCCTAGACTGCACACAGCATGGAGATCATGGTCCTGGCTCCATTAAACCACTGTTTCCTCCTAGGCTCCAGGCCTGTGATCGGAAGGACCGCTGTGAACACCTCTGACTTGCCCTGGAGATGTTTTCCCATTGTCTTGGTAATTAACATTTGCTTCCTCATTACTTATGCAATTTTCTTCAGCCAGAATAAATTTCTCCTCAGAAAATGGGATTTTCTTTTCTATTACATTGTCAGCCTGCAAATTTGTTTCCCTTATAAAACTAAATGCCTTTAACAGAACCAAAGTCACCTCTTGAATACTTTGCTACTTAGAAATTTCTTCCACCAGATATGCTAAATCATCTCTCCCAAGTTCAAAGTTTCACAAATCTCCAGGGCAGGGCAAAATGCTACCAGTTTTTTTGCTAAAACATAACAATAGTCACCTTTGCTTCAGTTTCCAACAAGTTCCTCATCTTCATCTGAGACCACCTCAGCCTCAATTTCATTGTCCATATCATTACTAGCATTTTGGTCAAGGCCATTCAGCAAGTCTCTAGTGAGTTCCAAACTTTCCCACATTTTTCTGTCTTCTTCTGAGCCCTCCAAACTGTCCCAACCTCTGCCTGTTACCCAGTTCCTAAGTCGCTTCCATATTTTTGGGCATCTTTTCAGCAGCACAAGCACACTTTACGGGTACCAATTTACCCTATTAGTCTATTTTCACTCTGCTAATAGATATACCCAAGACTGGATAATTTACAAAAGAAAGAGGTTTAATGAACTTACAGTTCCCCAGGCCTCACAATCTTGGTGAAAGGTGAAAGGCATGTCTCACATGGCAGCAGACAAGCGAGCTTGTGCAGGGAAACTCCCCTTTTAAAGCAATCAGATCCCTTGAGACATATTCACTATCACAAGAACAGCACAAGAAAGACCTGCTCCCATGATTCAATGATCTCTCCTACAACATATGGGGAATTCAAGATGAGATTTGAGTGGGGGCACAGCCAAACCATATCAACAATGCCTTCTAGAATGATTTCTGCCCAGTTTTATGTACTGCAAATGAGCTGCACAGAGAACTATTTTCAGAGGCAACATTTTTGTCATGGCTTTTCCCAAGCAATATAAAGGAAAATTATAAGAGTAATATCATTATATGATAATCATTTTCTTTTAATAAATTTGTTCTACTAGAGAGGAGGGTTTGAAGATTATTGTGAATTTGTCAGTAGATAACAGTTTTTCATCCCAGGAAACACTCTGTCTCTCAATTTAAAAAATAAATTTGGAGACTAATTCACTGATCTTTACAAGATAATTACAAAATCATCTGTGACTGACTACTACTGTGATTATTACTGTAGTCATTTCAAGAAAAGCCCTGTTAACTCCTGTTGATTCTTTGATACTGAACTGAAATAGGTATCTATTTAAGATAATACCTAACTCAAAATAAACCATCAGTCACATGAACCTAATAAATCGACCTTTTATGTTGGTTTGGGATGCTTCTGGATTCAAATGATAAAATACCTGATATAAACTGACTTAAATAATTAGGAAATATAAAAAGTTCAGATGTTCTTTTGGTTTCAAGTCTGTTAAAGTCAGCAGTTCAATCATCTCATTAAACACCCAGATTCCTCCATCCCTTCAGTTTACATTGTACAATATTAATTGCTTTTGTGAGATTCATCCCCATGCTTATAAAATGGCTGCCATAATTCAAACGACTGTATGTCTTCTTGTGTACACAGCTCCTCTTTCACATCCTTAGAATGAAATCTCCCTGCCCCCGTATTCTAATTTAGCACAAGTCATTTGTCTGTTGTTGGAAAAAACACTCAATAATAGACTTGGGTTCTTAGTTACCAGCAAGGGTAATGGGTACTGTGACTGGCTTTACTGATTAGGAACCCTTTCCTGAATCTGTAATCAATTTCTAAAACCATATGATTGAATCAGTGAAAGAAGAGTGGGCTGGATACTAGAGATTTAAGTATGATCAATTCATTCTTCTTATTCAGTAGTCTCCCCTCGCAGATTAACACAAACAAAAGAATTTGAGAAAAGCCTGTTTAGAAAAAATAGGAATATGAATAAATGTGAAAGCAAAAGGATTTTAAATTTCCATTTATTTTTTTTTTTTTTTTTTTTTTTGAGACGGAGTCTCGCTCTGTCGCCCAGGCTGGAGTGCAGTGGCCAGATCTCGGCTCACTGCAAGCTCCACCTCCCGGGTTTATGCCATTCTCCTGCCTCAGCCTCCCCAGTAGCTGGGACTACAGGCGCCGCCACCTCACCCGGCTAGTTTTTTTGTATTTTTAGTAGAGACGGGGTTTCACTGTGTTAGCCAGGATGGTCTCGATCTCCTGACCTCGTGATCCGCCCGCCTCGGCCTCCCAAAGTGCTGGGATTACAGGCTTGAGCCACCACGCCCAGCCAAATTTCCTTCATTTTTAATAAAGGCTATCATCTTACAGATAACCTCTATTTCTTTAATGAGAAAAAAAGAATAATGAGGATTAAATGTGTCCTTAAATTCCAGTTTAGGATTTTTTTCTCAGCCTAAATGCTTGCCTTTGGGGTAATTTATTCAATGCCTTCAAAGTTTATTATGTTACAGGACCAACAGGTTCATATACCTGCTGTGTGGTAAAAGACCAATACACAGCGAGAGTAGTGTTTGCAGCAGAGAAAGAGTTTAATGATTGCAGGATGGCTGAGTGAGGAGATGGGAGGGGCCCTCAAATCCATCTCCTTGAGGAGTTCTGAGCTGGAGTTTTTACAGGGATCATGAAGTGCAAGGGACTGGATAATTGAGGCTGCTGATTGATCAGGGTAAGAGGGATGACATCATTAGAATGTGAAAACTGCATTATTTGGTGATTCAGCTTCTCATGGGGTCCCTCCAACCAATTGATGTCAGTAATTTCACTGGTATGCAGGATCTGAAAATATGTCAAATGTAAAACAATGTTTTACAATGTTCAAGTTGTTATCTATAGAGAGATTAAGGGGAACTACAATCTTGTGAAAAAGTCTGTGTGATTCTGGGGTAATAGGAAGCAAACAGCTATGAAGACGCAGGTCAGAGAGCAAGCTGAGCTAATGATTAATGTTGAATGTGCTCCTAGCTTGGTTATTTTTGTTTTTCTCTCTCTCTCCACCTTTCCCTTTTACAAGTGCATAGGGATGGTTTCAATTATATCTGTCTCTGATCTCCTGAAGTCCTAGCTTTCCTTCTTCTTCTCCTGAATAGTATGTGAGCATAAGAGAGATGACATTTCCTCAAGTTGTTAGTAGGGACCCTGGTTCATACAAAGCCATTTAGGAAACTTGGTTATGGCTCGTCCCTGCTAGGGTCGGGGTTAGACTGGGTCCTTGCTGCTTCAGGGTTGGAGTTGGCAGCTAGTGCACAACTTGATCTGTGTTTTGAGTGACTTAATTGCTTCCAGAAACCTTGTGCATTGCTCTTTGTTGACCAGGCACCATCCGTATCCTACATGGATTGAAGACTGTTAGCTGTTGTAAATTTTATTTGGTCCCTGGCTTTGCTGATTTCCCTTACAGCTTCAATTATAATATCCCATAGCCTCTTCCTGTTGGGACTCCCCTTTTCTGTGGTCTGAATATTGCCTTCCAAACAGAAAATTTAATTGCCATTGTCATTTTATTAAGAGGTAGGACTTTTAAGAGATCATTAAATCATGAAGTCTTTTCCCTCATAAATGGATTCATGCTGTTATTTCAGGAGTAGCTTAGTTATCATGAGAGTTCTGCCCCCTTTTCTCTGTTTCTTGTGCTCATTTGCCTTTTTGCCAGGGGATAACACAGCACGAAGGCCCTTGCTAGATGCTGAAGCCATACTCTTGAACTTCCTGGCTTCCAGAACCATGAACCAAATAAATGTATTTTCTTTATAAATAAATTTATATCTGAGGTATTCTGTTACAGCAGCAGAAAACGGGCCTAAGATATCTAATATCTCAACAGGCACTTGCCTGGCATCTTGAATCTTTAGATAACCACCACAGAGCACTTGGGAACTTCTGCAGTCCTCTGGAGCTTCTTAGTGGAGGACCCATGGGTTTAGCATAGAATTGGACTAGGACAGATAGTTTACTTGGGTGAGCTCTTTTGGTGATATTCACCTGCTGACATGGACCCAAGGGAATTATGCAAACTTAACTGATTTGATGGCCCTTGGATGGCTGTTGCATATTGTGTGAAGCCACAAGACCCACCAGAGGGGTTTATTTCTGGTAGGGCCCAGATAATACATTGTTTATGAGGTATATCAGGAATGTGCTGCTTGAGAGGGGCATCAGCACCACTAAGAAATTCAGTAGTGTTTTCCCCTGCAGACTAAAAACCTATACTAGGAGAAGTAGTAACAGAGCTTGGGAAAGGTGATGATGAGGATCTGAAAAAATAGAGGCCAAGGGATGGCACTTAAGCACCAGAAGTCAAGGGCTGTGATTGTTGCAATAGCAAAATCAGCAAGATTTCTTTTTTCATCATTAAAATCTTCCCCCATGTTTTTCACAGCGACTAGCATCTCTCTAGCACAGAAATTTGAACCTTAAACAAGGATGTTGCATTCTCTTAACACAGAAACTAGCATTTCCCTAACATAGAAATTTGAGCTTTAACGGAAGATGTTGCCATAATAGAAACCTAACATGTGTGGCATTAACTTAGATATTGGGTGCCAGGTGGTGAGGAAATGTGAGAACTCCCATTTAGATAGTAAGCTATTTCTGAAAATCAGATGTTTTGTACAAAAAAGCTAACCAAGCTAGCCTATATCTTATTTTTTTAAAAGGAAAAATTTGGGCTGGGCATGGTGGCTCATGCCTGTAATCCCAGTGCTTTAAGAGGCTGAGATGGGAGGATGGCTTGAACTCGTGAGTTTGAGACTAGCCTGAGCAACACAGCAAGACCATGTCTCCCAATTAAATGAATAAATTATTAAATAAAAGGGAAAAATTATAAACAATTATATGTCGACACTAAGACCACAGTTTCCTAAAATGTAATTAACTTAGTACACAAATTATCTTGTTACCAATCTTATCCATGATTAACTCTTGCTTTGTATGTAGAAACATGTTAAATTTGCGTATCATTTATATACAAACTGATCTTCAATATACTTATATATAATTCTAACATTCTATCAATTATGTTTGGAATGCATCTTGAAATTTGTCTGAACATATTTTGTTGTCATTGTTTAAAATGTTTTATTGAGTTTGGGGAATATAAGTATATATTTTTCCACTAACAAATGAGCTGAAAATTAGTTGACTAAGTGATATACCTATTAAGTTTGTGTATTGCAAACAAGATGTATTGTGCTTAGAAACATTTTCTAAGGTATTTTTCAGGGTATGCACTGGATAAAAAGCTGGAGGCACTAAATATGCATTGAAAAGATAGTAGAACCAATGGATTTAAGTCCCATACAGTTTTGATAATTTTCAGTCTAGGTTCTAGATGGAGTGACCTAGAAAGAGAAGAGGTAATGTTCAGGAATTATTAAACTTGAAAAGGTTTTGGCATTAAACATCTCCAAACCTGGGGGAAACCAATATCAGATCATTACTTGTCAAATAAGACTTTTCTTGTCTTTTTTCATTTCTCCTTCACTGGGAAGCTTGATCAAGGTGGAAAGGTGGCATAACAGACTTACAGCTTCTTGAGCTCAAGCTGGAAAAGTAGAGAAGCTTCAATTTCAAACAAAAACTCTTTTCTGCATTTTCAGAGATGACTCTTCCTTTATTACATGACCCTTGCTTGTCACATTTTTGTGGTTCTTCGGAGCTCCCTTGCCTTCATGTCTGTGTGTCTTCCACCTGTAGTTCTTCAGATTAAAGGCATTATCATGTTACCAGACCTAAGATGGGACATCTATTAGACATTGCTTCTCTGTAACCCACCCCTAAGACTGCCTCTTGGTTTTCAGTACCCTCCAGGAAGGCTTCATGTGCAAAATAAGAATGTTTCCTCCTTTTTCACTTTTTCTTATATTTTTTTGTTTGATTGAGATGGTATCAATGGCCACTTCATCCCTTTAGATGCTCTCCTGTGCCTCCCCACTATATGTGAAATTACTTACTTTATCCTAGTTCTTTTTAGACATATATGAAAGCATTATTCAAAAACAAGATGCCTACAGTTTTTACCACTGAAAAACACTATTTGTCCTCTACTGCTCCATCCTGTAGTCCCCCAACCCAAATGTGTTGAGATCTTCAGAATATACTAACTCCCTTTTTCTCCTTTTGCATTTTCCTCTATCTGAAAGAGAATTTGGGAACTTTTATCTCCATCATCTCCTAGCCCAACTCTTAGGTTTTAGGAGATATAAAGTACCTATTAGAATTTTCCTTACAGTGTGTTCTGCTTTGCTCTAGGTTTTATATTTTATGTTCCCAAACTATCAGCCCATTAAAATATGATCTTATGTAGAAAGACACACATATCCTGTCTGTGTTTGTATGTTCATTTGTTACTATTGATCTTTCCATTTTACAAATTCCCCATAAACTCTCAGTTTAGTTTGTTTTTGTTGTTGCTTAGATAGTATTTTCTTTCGAATATGTTAGATATCATTCTTATTCACTGATAAGTATACATAGTATTCTAAATTCCAGAGTAGCAGATAGGATAGATAGGATCGACTTCATTTTATTTTCTTATTTTGAAGATTAAGTATTGTTTCTGTCAGGGAGCTTGAAGGACTTTTTTTTTTTTTTATCTTTTAGGTTCAGAAGTTTACTATAATATGACTTAAGGATATGTAATTTTCACTAGTTCACACGGAAAATAGGTGAGTCATTTTAGTCTTAACACTCATGTTTTCTTTTACTAAGAAATTATAATTGTTTAATTGTTTTACTCTTTGCTACTTTCATTTTGTCACAGATTTGGACATATACTATTATACTATTGTCATACTAGGTCTCTTTTTTTCTTTTCCTGTAAGATTTCTAGCTCTATTGGTTTTTTCTGTACTGTGATGTATTTTTGAACTTAGACGTTTAGACCAGTAAGATCAATTTTAAAAGGAAACTATTTTCCTTAAATCATTTATCAATTTCTTTAGTTTGATAAGATAAGTTTGCTCCCAGACTCTCATATTTTTGCAATTAATTAATTTACTTTTTAAGTGGGCAAATAAAAATTGTGTGTATTTATGGTATACGACATGATGTTTTGATATACATTTAGAATGGCTAAATCAAGCTAGTGAACATATTCATTGCCTCACATACTTTTTTGTGTGTGGAGACAATGCTTAACATTTTCATGTATGCAATGTATTGTCATCAAATGTAGTCACTATACTCTACAATAAATCTCTTGAACTTAATCCTTCTAACTACAATTTGGTATCTTTTGACCAACATCTCCCCAGTCTTCCAACTCCTCCCCATCCCCAGACCCTGGCAACCATCATTCTACTCTAAAATGTTATGAGCTCAGCTTTTTTGAATTTCACATATAAGTGAGATCCTGTAATATTTGTCTTTCAATGTCTTGTTTGTTTATTTTATTTAACATAATGTCCTCTAGGTTTATCATTTTTGCCACAAATGACAATATTTTCTTTTTATAAGACTTAATAGTATTCCTTTGAGTTTATGTACCACAACTTATTTATCCATTCATCTATTGATGGACATTTAGGTTAGTTTCATATCCTGGTTATTGTGAATAATGCTTCGGTGAACATGAGAATGCAGGTATCTCTTTGACATGCTGATTTCATATACTTTGTATATATACATAGAAATAGGGTTACTGAATCACATAATGGTTATATTTTTAATTTTTTGAGGAATCTCCATACTGTTTTTCAAAATGGCTGCAGTAATTTGCATTACCACTAATAGTGTGCAAGAGTTTTTTTTTCCCTACATATGTACCAACAAGGTTATCTTTTGTCTTTTTAACAATAGCCATTTTAACAGGTGATATCTCATTGTTTTTTGATTTGCATTTCCCTGATGATTAGTGATGTTGATCATTTGTTTACATATCTGTGGATATTTGTATTTTTTCTTTTGAGAAATATCTATTCAGGTTATTTGCCCTTAATAAGGTTATTTGTTTTCTTGCTATTAGGTTGTTTGAGTTCCTAATATATTTTGGTATCAGATGTATGGTTTGGAAGTATTTTCTCCCATTCCATAGGTTGTCTCTTCACTCTATTGTTTCATTTTCTGTACAGAATATTTTTTAGCTGGATGTGATTCCATTTGTTTATTTTTGCTACGGTTGTCTATGCTTTCGGGGTCCAAAAAAATTATTGCCCAGACCAATGTTATGGGGCTTTCCCCTTATTTTTCTAGTATTTTTAAAATTTCAGGTCTTCGATTTAAATATTTAATCAATTTTGAGGTGATTTTTGTATGTGCTGTAAGATGAGGGCCAAATTTCATTTTTCTACATGTGTAAATCAGTTTATCAACATTAATTATTGAGGACACTTTGCTTTCTTGGTGTATTCTTAGTGCCTTTTTTGAAGATTGACTAAACATAAATACATGGATTTATTTCAGGGCTTTCTATTCTGTTCCATTGGTCTATGTTTGCCTTTTTATGTCAGTACCATGCTGTTTTGATTAATATAGCTCTGTATCATTTTCTGAAATCAGGTAATATGATGTCTCAATTTTCATTCTTGTTCTTTCTGCTCAGTTGCTTTGGCTATTAGGAGTCTTTTTCTTTCCATATAAATTTGAATATTATTTCATTTTCTATGAAAAATGTCATTTGACATTTGATAGGGATTTCATTGAATCTGCAGATGACTTTGGGTAGTATGGACTTTTTAACAATATTACTTATTTCAATCCCTGAACATGAGATATCTTTCCATTTATTTGCATCTTCTTCAATTTCATTTATCAGTATTTTAGAGTTTGTAATGTATAACCTCATTTGTTAAATTTTATTCCTAAGTATTTTATTTTTGCTATTGCAAATGGGATTGCTTTTTAAATTATGTTTAAGATAGTACATTGTTAATGTATAGAAATACTACTGATTGTTATATGTTGACTTTGTAATATACAACTTTAGTGAATTTCTTTTTCAGTTTGAACAGTTTTTTGGTGAAGCCTTTAGGGTTTTCTATATGTAAGATCATGCCTTCTGAAGACAAGTTAGCTTATTTATTTCCTATTTAAATATCTTGTTCCCCACCCCCCATCCCCCCACCTAACTGTTCTGTCTAGAACTTCAGATACTATACTGAATAGAATAGGTGAAGGTGGGCATCCATGATTTTGCCTGATCTTAGAGAGAAAGCTTTCAATTTTTCAGCATTGAGTATGATGTTAGCTGTAGGACTGTCATATATGGTCTTTATTGTATTGAGCTTTATTCCTTCTATACCTAATGTGATGAGATTTTTTTATAATAAATGGACATTGAGTTTTGTCAAATGCCTTTTTTAAACTTTTATTTTAAATTCAGGGCTACAAGTGTAGGTTTGTTCATAGGCAAACTTGTATCATAGGGGTTTGTTGTATAGATTATTTTGTCATCGAGGTTTTAAGCCTAGTACCCATTAGTTATTTTTCCTGATTCTCTCCCTCTTCCTACCTTCCATCCTCTGAAAGTCCCCAGGGTGTGCTGTTCACCTTTATGTGTCCATGTGTTCTCATCATTTAGCTCCCATTTGTAAATGAGAACATGCGGTATTTGGTTTTCTGTTCCTGTGTTAGTTTGCTAAGGATAATGGCCTCCAGCTCCATCCAAGTCCCTACAAAATATACGATCTCATTATTTATTTTATTGCTGCATAGTATTCCATGGTGTATATGTACTACATTTTCCTTATCCAGTTTCTCACTGATAAACATTTGGGTTGGTTCCATGTATTTGCTATTGTAAATAGTGCTGCAATGAACATATGCGTGCAGGTGTCTTTATAATAGAACGATTTATATTCCTTTGGGTATATACACAGTAATGGGATTGCTGGGTTGAATGGTATTTCTGTCTTTAGGTCTTTGAGGAATTGCCACACTGTCTTCCACAATGGTTGAACTAATTTACACTATCATCAGCAGTGTACAAGGGTTCCTTTTGCTCCACAGCCTAGCCAGCATGTGTTATTTTTTGACCTAATAATAGTCATTCTGACTGGTGTTAGATGGTATCTCACTTTGGTTTTGATTTGCATTGCTCTGATGATCAGTGATGTTGAGCTTTTTAAAAATATGATTGTTGGCTGCATGTATGTTTTCTTTTGAATGCTGTCTGTTCATGTCCTTTTCCTAATTTTTTGTTTGTTTTCCTTGTAAATGTGGTTAAGTTATTTATAGATGCTGGATATTAGACCTTTGTCAATGCACAGTTTGCAAAAATTTTCTCCCATTTTCTAGGTTTTCTGTTTACTCTGTTAATAGTTTCTTTTGCTGTGCAGAAACTTTTTTATTTTAATTAAACCCCGTTTGTCAATTTTTGATTTTGTTGCAAACATTTTTGGTGTTTTCATTATGAAGTCTGTCCATGCCTTTTCTGTGTTTATTAAGATGATCTTCTTGTTTGGGTTCTTCATTCTGGTAATGTGAGGCATCAGATTTATTCATTTCTGTATCCTTGATTCCTAGGGATAAATCTTATGTCATCATGGTGAATGATTTTTTTATTGTGCTCTTAAATCCCAGGGGAAATTCCTGTCATCAGGGTGAATGATTCTTTTATTGTTCTCTTGGATTTGGTGTGCTCTTGAATTAGTTTTGTGGAGGATTTTTGAATCTATGTTAATCTGGAACACTGGCCTATAATTTTCTTTTCCTGTTGTATTCTTTTTTGTCTTTGCTACCTTACAAATGCTGTAATGCTGGCCTTACAAAGTAAGTTTGAAAATACTCCTATTCACTCTTTTGAACAATTTGGAAAGGATTGGTATTACTTTTTCTTTAAGGATTTGGTACAATTTAGTAGTAGGGTATCAGGTCCTGAATTTATTTTTTTAATGGGAGACTTTTTATCCTTGATTCAATCTCTTTAGTTGTGATTGGTCTGTTGAGGTGTACTGTTTCTTCATGGTTCTGTTTTGGTAAGTTGGATGCTTCTACAGAGTTCTCTGTTTCTACTAGGTTATACAATTTGTTGGGGCGTAATTGTTCATAATGGGTTTTTCAATGATTCTTTGTATTTCAGTGATATTAACTGTAACGCCTCTTTCTCTACTTTTGGTTTTATTTATTTGAGTGTTCTATTATTTTTCTTAGTCTAGCTAAAGTTTTGTCAATTTTGCTTCTCTTTTAAAAATAACTCATAGTTCTATTGATTATTTTAATTCTTATTCTAGTCCCTATTTTATTCATTTCCATACTGATCTTTATTATTTCCTTTCTTCTACTAACTTGCAGCTTAGTTGTTCTTTCTCTAGTTTCTTAGGATGTAACAGTAGGTTGCTAACTTGAGATTTTCTTTTTTTGACATAGGTATTTATTGCTAAAACTTTTCTCCTTAGTACCACTTTTTCTGCATCCCATAGAGTTTGGTATATTGTGCTTCCATTTTCATTTGTGTCAAGCTATTTTTTAAATTTGCTTTTAATTTCTCCTTTGACCCATTGTTTGAGCAAGATCATGTTGATTAATCTCCACATTTATGAATTTTCTTAAATTTTTCCTATTTTGGACTTCTAGCTTCATGATATTATGGTCAGAAAATATATTTGAAATTATTCTAATTGTCTTGAATTTCTAAGACTTATTTTGTGGCCTACCATATTATCTAAGTGTGTAATGTTCTGTATGTGCTTGAAAAAGTATGTATTCTGCTGCTGTTAGATGGAATGCTCTATATATACAATGTCAGTAAGTTCCATCTGGTCTAAAATGTAGTCCAAGATCAGTGTTTCTTTACTAATATTGTGTCTGGATGACCAGTCCATTGTTAAAAGTGGAGTACTAAAATACTCTACTCTTACAGTATTCCAGTCTACCTGTCCCTTCACGTCTATTAATATTTGCTTTTTACATTTAGTTGCTCTGATTGTTGGGGGAAATACACACATACACACACGCACACTATATATACACACACACACACACATATACGTATGTGTGTATAGGTATATACACACAAGTATATGTCTATACATACACATACATATATAGTATACATATATATTATACATATGGTTATATACATGGTATATATAGTATATGTATACTATATATACAATGTACATATATACTATGTATATATATACATATGTACATATATACATAGTATATATGTACTATACATATATGCATATATAGTGTATATATGCTTTTAAGTATATATAGTATATAGTATATGTATACTATATAAAATATATATACTACACATACCATGTATAAATATGTACCCATTTTTACATATTCCATTTTCATATATAGTATATATAAAATGTGCATATGTATTTTATATATAGTATATATAGTATATATAATATGTATATATAATACATATAAAAAATGTGTGGTATTCATATAATATATGTATATATTTATATGTGTATATATACACACAAAATGTATTGTATATATGTGTATAAACACAATAGATAGTATATACATATGTGTGTATATACATACAAGTATCTATATAAACATATATGTGTATACACACACAATTGTTATATCTTCTTGATGACTTGTTGTTTCTATCATTATATAATTACTTTCTTTGCCTCCCTTTACAGTTTTGACTTAAATTCTATTTTATCTGATATAAGTGCAACTATCCTTGTTTCAGTTTATTTTTTCTTGAATGAAATACCTTTTTTCTAATTCCTTCACTTTCAGCCTACATATGTTTGTAAAAGGTATGAGCTTTTTCTAGACAATATATAGTTGGATCTTGTTTTATTATCCATTTAGCCACTGTATGTCCTTGAATGGGGAGTTTAATCCATTTACATTCATTATCATTTTCAATAAGTAAGGACTTAATATTGCCATTTTGTTAATTTGTTTTTGGTTGTTTTGCATGCCTTCTCTCTTCTTATCTTCTTTTGTGATTAGATTATTTTCTATAGTGGTATGCTTAAGTTTTTTGCTTTTTATCTTTTGTGTATCTACTGTGTATTCTTGCTTTGTGGCTACCTTGAGGCTTGCATAGGTAATCTTATTGTTAATATGCTATTTGAGGCTGATATAAACTTAAGTTTCATTACATAAGAAACTCCAGGTTTTTACTCCACCCTTGCTCTACATTTTATATTTTTGATGACACAAATTGCATCTTTTTATATTATGTATCCCTTAACAAGTTACTATAGCTATTATTTTAATAATTTTGTCTTTAAACCTTCATACTAAAGATATTAGTGATTTACCAACCACCGTTATTGGATTAGAGAAATCTGATTTTGACTATATAGCTTTACCAGTGAGGTTTCTACCTTCATATGTTTTCATGTTTTTAATTATATTCATTTTCTGTCAACTTGAAGAACTTCCTTTAGGATTTCTTATAAGGTGGATATAGTGATGGCCTCCCTCAGTTTTAGTTTGTTTTGGAAAGCTTTTATCTCTTTCTCATTTCAGGACAACTTTGCCAGATAGTCTTATTTGGAAATTGTTTTCCTTTTAGTTCTTTGGATATATTAATCCAATGTCTCCCAGTCTGTGAGGTTTCTGCTGAGAATCTACTGATATCCTTCTTGAAATGTCCTAATATGTCATATGCTTCTTTCATCTTGTGGCTTTCAGATTCCTTTCCTTTAACTTTTTATAGTTAATTATAATATATCTTGGTGTAGTCTTGTTTAGATTGAATCATACTGGAGAACTTTGCCCTGCCTGTATAACTATATTAATGGAGGGATCTTACTGGAGACCTTTTACCTGCTTGGATAATTACATCTTTTTTTTAAGATTTTGAAAGTTTTCAGCTATATTTTCTAAAATAAGCATTCTATCTCTTTGCCTTGTCAATCTCAATCTTCTGTAATTTGAAAATTATTTCTCTTGATACAGTTCTGTAAGTCCTGTATGTTTCTTTCATTCCTTTTTTTATTTTTCTTTTTTCTCATTTGACTAAATTAATTTCAAATAACCTGCCTTTGAGTTCAGAGAATCTTTCTTTTCTGTGATCAAGCAGCTGTTCATGCTCTCTACTCTGCTTTTTATTTCATTCATTGTATTCCTTAGTCCCAAAATTATCTTTTAAAAAATAATTTTATTATCTGTGTGAAATTTTTCATTTTGCTCATTTATAATCTTCCTGATTTTTGAATTGTTTCTGTGTTTTATTGAAACTCACTGAGTTTCCTTACACAATTATTTTGATTCTTTTTTTTTTTTGAGACAGAGTTTCATACTTGTGACCCAGGCTGGAGCACAGTGGAGTGATCTGGCTCACTGCAACTTCTGCCTCCCAGTTCAACTGATTTTCCTGCCTCAGCCTACCAATTGGCTGGATTACAGGCATGCACCACCATGCCTGGCTAATTTTTGTATTTTTAGTAGAGATTGGGTTTTACCACGTTGGCCAGGCTGCTCTCGAACTCCTTACCTCAGGTGATCCACTAGCCTCGGCCTCCAAAAGTGTTGGGATTACAGGCATGATCCATGACTCCTGGCCTATTTTAATTATTTGTAAGATAGTTCTTAGATTTTCATTTCTTTGGGTTCAACTACTAGGAAATTG
>NW_012120821.1:7199133-7201362 GCF_000951035.1 Colobus angolensis palliatus
AGGATGGTCTCGATCTCCTGACCTCGTGATCCGCCCGTCTCGGCCTCCCAAAGTGCTGGGATTACAGGCTTGAGCCACCGCGCCCGGCCAGGAAATTTTATTTTTATTGTGACAATTTGTATCCTTGTTTTTTCATCTTTTCTGTTGTTTTTGTTGTTGCCTTATGTTAATGTCTGCAAATTTGGTAGAACAATCACTGCTTTTAGGTTTTATGAAAGGATTTTGGTGGGGGAAGACCTCCTATATAAATTCAGACACACTAGCCTGTGGGGAGCAGCAGGTCTGGCACTCATGAGGGTACAGCAGTGTCATTTAATATTCAGCTCTGTCTTTATTCAGCACTGTCAACTGAGTTCAGTGTAGACAACATTGTGATCATCCTCATTGGTTAATATTATGGATGTCCACAGTGGCAGTGAGGACCTTTGGGGTCTTTGGTGATAATGGATACTAGGTCCTCCTGATTGTTCTTCTTCCCACCAGGAAAATTATGATTGATGGGATCCCTCTTGGCATTGGTTGCAGCTTGTGTTCCTGCCTGCAATGGTGGTGGCAGAGGTGTCTGATGAGTGGCAACTCTGGAGTGGCAACAGAGCTGAGACCTACAACATTGATATACATGGCTCTAGGTTCCAGGGCTATCATAGCACCCATGCCAGGGATACAGACACTTGTGTGTGAGGTAAGTGAAACAGCTAAGAAATGACGGGTGGAAGCATGAGTATGTGCAAAACTACAGACCTGGAGCCTGGATGGGATCTAGCTCTCTATGATGGCTCAGCTGGTGCCTACAAGTGGGCACTTGCAGAAAGACCTTGGCTCCAGGGCCTGAGTTGCGTGCTAGCTCACTATGGAAATGGCAATGATATCTGAGGCATCAGTGTGCACAGTGCCTTCTTGGAGCTGGGATCTGGAGCATGGGTGTAACTGCAGCAGCTCTTCAGTTCAGTGTGTGGGTGAAATCTCTGGTAGCTGAGTTGCTAACTAGAGCTCAGGCACAGAAAGGCCTTGTGTACAGCATTTAGTGTACAAAGTGGCTCACTGTGGTGATGGCTGCAGTGTCTGAGGTGTGGACAAGCATAGGTCTGCCACACAGAATGGGCATTTGCAGAGCATCTGTGGCTCTGGATTGAGGGGCAGGAGAAGAGTTGAGAAAGGTTGCAGCTCCAGTCTCAAAATAGTACAATAGCACCTGCTTCTGGAAGGGGCAGTTTGCAGCTGCATGTCCCTCTCTGGGATTTTCTAGAGGGAACTGCTCTTGGTAACTTCAATGGCTAAAAATGCCAGTGTCCTCTGTGCAGCAGGATGCTGGGGACTATGGTAGTTCCTGCCATGCGGCAGATACCGATAGTGTTTGCCTTTCTTCTTTCTTTATAGTCATCTCCTGGCTCTCAGGCATGCCGACCTCATCAGCGAACTTTTGTATGGATAGTCTCTGTTTTTGTTTTTTTTTTTTTTCCGTTGTGTTGCTGCAGATTCTTAAATGGGCCCTTGAGCCATCCCAGCACTGTTTTGTTTTGTGGATAGTTATCTACATTTGTGTTTTGTGTGTATAAGGGATGAAGTTATTTTTGTTTGTGGTATCTTCTGCTCTGCTATCTTGGTTATACCATTTCAGAGTGTCTTATTTTTGTGTAATGCATCTGAATCTTCTTAAGTACTATATTATTTTGTTTTATTTGTGTTTGTATGATTCTTCAAGAATTTCTATATTTTTGACTTTTGTGTTCTAACCTTTTAACCTCTGTTTGTCTCTCTGAGTAGTAGATTTCCTTAAATAATGTGTTATTTTATATATATATATATATATAAGTGCAATCTGTCTCATATCTGGTTATTGTGGTATTCTTATCAGGATCCTTGTGTTGTGAAAAACAGAGGAATCTTGACCTTATGGAGTGAAGATTTAAAGAAATTATCAACATGATCTTAATATTCTCCTCAGCTTGACTAAATATTAGACAGTTGTTCCTAAGCAGAGACCCCTGACATCTCTTTTCCAAGTTAAGTATTTACCTTAGAAAACTTAAGTTGTTCACTCATAATTTGGCTTTCTGTTTGTCTGTTATTGGTGTATAGGAATGCTTGTGATTTTTGCTCATTGATTTTGTGTCCTGAGACTTAAGAGAATAAAATACCTGGGAATCCAACTTACAAGGGATGCAAAGGACCTCTTCAAGGAGAACTACAAACCACTGCTCAGTGAAATAAAAGAGGACACAAACAAAT
>NW_012120821.1:7201719-7211889 GCF_000951035.1 Colobus angolensis palliatus
ACCAAAACAGAGATATAGACTGATGGAACAGAACAGAGCCCTCAGAAATAATACCACACATCTACAACCATCTGATCTTTGACAAACCTGATAAAAACAAGAAATGGGGAAAGGATTCCTTATTTAATAAATGGTGCTGCAAAAACTGGCTAGCCAGATGTAGAAAGCTGAAACTGGATCCCTTCCTTACACCTTATACAAAAATTAATTCAAAATGGATTAAAGACTTAAACGTTAGACCTAAAACCATAAAAACCCTAGAAGAAAACCTCAGCAATATCATTCAGGACATAGGCATGGATAAGGACTTCATAACTAAAACACCAAAAGCAATGGCAACACAAGCCAAAATTGACAACTGGGATCTAGTCAAACTAAAGAGCTTCTTCACAGCAAAAGAAACTACCATCAGAGTGAACAGGCAACCTAGAGAATGGGTGAAAATTTTTGCAATCTACCCATCTGACAAAGGGTTAATATCCAGAATTTACAAGGAACTTAAACATATTTACAAGAAAAAATCAAACAACCCCATCAAAAAGTGGGCTAAGGATATGAACAGACATTTCTCAAAAGAAGACATTTATGCAGCCAACAGACACATGAAAAAGTGCTTGTCATGACTGGCCATCAGAGAAATGCAAATCAAAACCACAATGAGATACCGTCTCACACCAATTAGAATGGCAATCATTAAAAAGTGAGGAAACAACAGGTGCTGGAGAGAATGTGAAAAAAATAGGAACACTTTTACACTGTTGGTGGGCCTGTAAACTAGTTCAACCATTGTGGAAGACAGTGTGGCGATTCCTCAAGGATCTAGAACTGGAAATACCATTTGATGCAGCCATCCCATTACTGAGTATATACCCAAAGAATTATAAATCATGCTTCTATAAAGACACATGCACATATATGTTTATTGTGGCACTATTCACAATAGCAAAGACTTGGAACCAACCCAAATATCCATCAGTGATAGACTGGATTAAGAAAATATGGCACATATACACACTGGAATACTATGCAGCCATAAAAAGGGATGAGTTCATGTCCTTTGTAGGGACATGGATGAAGCTGGAAACCATCATTCTGAGCAAGCTGTCACAAGGACAGAAAACCAAACACCACATGTTCTCACTCATAGGTAGGGATTGAACAATGAGAACACTTGGACACAGGATGGGGAACATCACACACTGGGGCCTTTCGTGGGGTTGGGGGGTGGGGGGCGGGATAGCATTAGGAGATATACCTAATGTAAATGATGAGTTAATGGATGCAGCACACCAACATGGCACATGTATACATATGTAACAAACCTGCAGGTTGTGCACATGTACCCTAGAACTTAAAGTATGATAATAATAACAATAATAATAATTAAAGAAAACTCAAATTGTAAATTTTTTATCTCCCCCTTTTAAGAATCTTACCAGTTTTACAATTTAAGAATGTCTGTGTTAAAAATTTATGTTGGATTCCTTTGAAATGTAACCCTCAAAGATGATAGTGCTCCTTTCTCTGTTTGTGGGACTACAGAAGTCTGGCTTTAATGGGCACCAAATTTGGAAACACTAATTGCTTAATAATAGAGAAAAAAATGCAAACTTAGGAATAACTAACCTATCCCAATGATCATGCTCTCTAACATTCTCCAGTATGTTCCCATTAGCTTACCCCAGGCCTTAAAATCTCTCCTGACTTTTCTTTTAGTAGACTTGAGTTCAATCTTTCTCCTCTATTTTAGTAGTCTTGAGTGAAACCTTCCTTGATTATTTAAATTTCTGGTGGTTTCTTTTGCTGTGTTATACAACTTTTTAATGATTACAGTAGACTCTGATGCTCTTCTTCAAACATGTTCCTGGACCTATCTGTATGATTGGTCAAATTGTTGCCTAGTCACACAAACCTTACAATCCTTTAAAATTACCGAATGCTTTTAAATAATTAGATAATATAAAAACTACCAAGTAAAAATGAGAGCCCCATCTTATAACTCTTTTCCTCCAATCCCATTTGTTCAGTTATTTGCTATAAATATGCAAGATTTTGTGTTGATTTGTTTTGTTTTGTGAAAATGTAGAATCATGCTAATCATATTTGTCTGGTATTTGTATGCGCTGATATATCTTAGATATGTTTAATTTTTGAAGTCTTGTAAAATGATACTTTTGAAATTCTTGCATGCCACACTCCCACATTAAATGCTGGTCGAAAGCAAAACATTTATCAAATTAAAATGTTACACATATAGTCATAAAATTATCTTAAAGAATGCTACCAAAGGTCACCAAAAAAAAAAAATGTAATTCCCTTGTTTTATGAACTTTCACTTTGAACAGAGTTTTCTCTCAGGACTTTTAAATTTCAGGTAACTCCAGCAGAAATAGAAAGATTTTATTAAACTACAGATGAACTACTTGAAAACAATGGGCTCATTTGACCTATTGATCATAATGACAGCTTTTCAACATGACAAATTGGTCAAAAATGAACATTTCTTTCTGGTCATTGATTTTCAATTATTTGAAATTTTGTGCATCGTAAGGATGCATTTGCAACTTTTTGTGCACCTTGAAGTATTTTAAAACTTTTATCATTTGTGAAATTGATAGTGAGGGGACTAATATTTCTTTTTTATGAACTCTGGAAAAGTTATTTTTCGTTTCTTAGTATTTTGAAACACGTTTCCTTAACATGTCACTGAATGTGCATTAAGATTGCACATACTCCTTTCTGTAGCTTCAATCTTGAAAGTAGAAATTGTTTAAACTTGTAATAATATAATTGCCTGTAAGGACAAAAATCATGCTTAAAATATTGCTGAAAAAGTCTGCATGGGAGTAAATTACATATGTAACAGGAAAAGATGAATATGTGATTAAAATAAATGAAGTGGACATTATTAACAAAAAATGAATTAATTTTAACTTTAGAAAATAGAAAATGCTACTCAAATTGTTTTTAAAACTTAGAAATTTGCCTTTAAACATTCACCTGGAGCTAGAAATGAAATAAAAATTCATAAACACAAACAAAACAAGCATTATATTTAAGAGAGAATTAAAATAAAACCAGAAAGGTAGAAAGGTACAAAAATGTTAAAATGGATAATTTGAAAAACCTCTGCACAAAATAGTAATATGTGCAAGTAAATAATCAGTGTCTGGAAATACATTTGCCATTTTAGGTTATTCATTTATAAACCTATCAAATATTTTAAATTTATTGTATAAATCACTTAGCAATTAGTGTACATGATGCCTAACTGTCCAAAAATAACCCTAACTATATTTGCTATTTCTATGGAAGTAATGAGATCGTCTCTCATATTCATGACAAGAAAAAGGTATACATTAAGATCTCCATTGGAGAAACTTTTCCTACATTTGACATATTATTTTAAGTAATAAAATGAATTTAACTTTGGTCTATAAGTTGAATTGTATCTTTATAGACAACATTACACATCCGATAAAATTAATTAAAATTAAGTTTCTTGGAACTGTTGTTTTCAGACACTAATGGACAGATTTAACTCACGTTTATGATTTGGTGTTTGTCAGCAATAGCAGAAGTTCCTATGATCTATGTTGGTGCTCTTGTTTTCTTCTAGCTTCTGGAACTGGCAGCACATCACAGAACAGACTAACAATGGAACTATTTTGGGCAACATTGTCATTAGGAGACACATTATAGTTTCCAAAGAATGCTCCTTTTAATAAAATAGCTAAATAAAAGAGATAAATTTATAAAACTCTTAGAAGAAAATATGGGAACAAAGTTTTGTGACCTTGAGTTATGCAATGGATTCTTAGATATAGCACCAAAAGCAAAGTATAGAAAATAGAATAGATAAATTGAATTTTATTCAAATTAAAGATGTCTGTACATCAAAGAACAGTATCAAGAGAGTGAAAATCCAATCTACTGAACGAGGTAAAATATTGACAAATCACATATTGAATAACGGTCTTATATGCAGAATATATATTGAACTTCTCCAACTCAAAAATAAAAAAATATATAACCTAAGTTTTTAAAATGAGAAAGGATCTAAACAGATATTTCTCCAAAGAAGATAGAGGTACAAGTGGACAATAAGCACCTGAAAAATGTTCAATATTGTTATTTAGTAGAGAAATGCAAATCAAAATGACAATGACATACCATTTTACATCCACTAGGATGGCTATAATTGAAAAAGACAGATAAGAAGAAGTGGTTGAAGACATTGTAACTCTCATTCATTGCTAGTAGAAATATAAGATGATGCAACAGTTTGGAAAGGAGTCTATCAGTTCTTCAAAATTTCAACATAGGGTTGTCATAAAATCCAGCAATTTCATTCTTATGTAGGAACCCAAAAGAAATGAAAACATGAAAAGCTTGTACATGAATGTTCATAGAATCATTCTTCATCATATTCAAAAGGTCTCAAATGCTCATCTACTGGTGAGTGAATGAAATGAAATGAAGTGTTGCCTATCATCCTCCCAAAAAAGAATGCTCCTTTTAGAAACAGGAAAAAAAAAAAAAAAAAACTATTCAACTTTAGATAAAACGAAATGATTATTTAAAATTAAATTAAAGACAGAATTCAGGTAAACACTCTAGCCTTAAAATGTGAAAGTACTTTCAGAAATCTTCAACGGTTTAAATGAGATCAATTTCTAAGTGGTCATTATGAGAAATATTTTCTTTCTAAAAAAACAATTTACTTCAAACCAACAGATATAACAGAAAAACACCTTTATTCTTTTAATAATTATATATTTTATTTAAGTGACCTAATACATTCAAACTTGTCACTCTACGTAAGTAAAATGTAGAAATTCCAGATCACCCTTTATGTGGCCCTGTTGCTTTAGTGTAGTAAGTTGAGCTGACAAAGAAAACATTTCATTCTATAATAAGAAAATATTAATCTAAGGAAAGTTTAAGGGAAAATGAAATGTAATTTGCCAGTGAATATTGGACTCACTCCTCTATATTATTATTATTACTAACTTTTTTTGAGACACAGTTTCACTCTATCCCCCAGGCTGGAGTGCAGTGGCACAATCTCGGCTCACTGCAACTCCTACCTCCCAGGTTCAAGCAATTCTTCTTCCTCAGCCTCCTGAGTAGCTGGGATTACAGACGTGTGCCACAATGACCAGCTAATTTTTTTTTTTTTTTTTGTATTATTAGTAGAAATGGGGTTTTACCATGTTGACCAGACTGGTGTCGAACTCCTGACCTCAAGTGATCTACCCATCTCAGCCTCCCAAAGTACTGGGATTACAAGCGTAAGCCATCATGCCCGGCTCCCCTATATTATTAGTAAAGCATGTTTGTATAGTACCTAATAATGCAGTTTGTTTTCATTTTAATCTTAGTGCTATTATATACTCAATTCTCAAGTGCTTATCTCAAGTACTCATTCTATTGTAAAAATATTTTAAGGAAACTAATTTATAACTTTGGCTTTCTTGAGAAAGCAAACAAGAAGAGTCTAACGTAGAATAGGCCCTCCCTAAATAAGAAGAAAATGGAATAACTAAAAATGGCATAACTAGGTAAATCTCAGGGCTCTACGGCCTGTAACCCATTAGAAAGGTTTCTCTAACAACTATCAGCCTGAAAAAAGCAAATTCTTTCAATTTGAAAAGAAGAAATAATCAATTAAATTTAAATTTACCATTAAGAAATTTTTAATTAAAATAGGCTGTGTGTATGCATGTGTGTGGTATACTCTAATTTCTATTTATCTATCTAGATATAACAGGTTAATAGTATATATAGGTAGATATAATACTGTATATTCTTGCTCCATGGTGACTGAAATCCATTTTGATTATTGCAAATCACAAACAAAAATAGGGAAAATAATAGGTTTTCTAATGTTAGCCACTTCTTAATATTCTTTAATAAATAAACTTTGGTCATTCTACTTAAAAACTGATTAAGTTCAGAGCCTAATTTTCTCCACAGATTTATTGGGTGTATTAAGCCATTTGAAAGTTTTCTGAAATTTCATAAACCTTAACTAGTTCCAGATACAAACCCCAATTTTAGCTCTAGTTTGAATGGGACTTTTCCATTCCGTCTGGTAGTCCTTGTAGAAAGGATTAGTGCATCACTCCTGTGAAACAGTGAATGTGCTTCTTTCAACAGTTCCACAGAATTTCAGCCCGGTATTGGTGTACTGCTAAAAGTTATTGCTTTAACTTTTCAAATTTTAGGCCTTCCAAACCTACCTTATAACATTACATGAGATGGTCAGTAGTACAGGGTATTGAATTGATATTTTAAAATAAAAACATGACAAAGAAAGCCTTCAACTCTATGCTTTTAAAACTCTTGAAAATATCCCCACCTACATGATATTGTCTTTAGAAACATGTAATCAACCAAATGGAGGTTCTAATAACCTTGTGTTTGAGTGGAAAGTCTCCCACTCCTAAGGGGAGTGAACAGACTTTCTTCTACCCTTACAAAGAGGAGGTCCATTACCAGGCCCTAATAGCATCTGTTGTCTTTTTTAGATGCTCATCATATGTAATAGCACTACCTACATTTTGAATATTAACTTAGGTAATTCTTATTTCTAGCAATATGTATTGCCTTTTAACCCTGCACCTATTAAAGCTGAGCCACTAATTTCTTATGGGAGAGGGCAGAACATAACAAAGAAAATCAAGTACAGCTTTGATCTTTAAAAAAGTCTTTCACAAAACAGGTTAGTAAAGAAAATAGGAACAAATAACATAATAGCAAGAGCCATTTACATGAGAGAGAAAAGCATATTCTGAATTCCAAAATTTGAGTATTGAGTCAACTTTACAGTTCTTGAGTCATAGCTGTTTTTGTTTTGTTTTGTTTTCTCAAAGTTGTAAGATAAAAGACTAGAAGTCAGCCCCCAGCCCATAGTATTTTGAAACATTTCTCTGTAACTAGAAACTATATCATAAAAAAGCAAAAGAGATATGAATGAAGAAGGCCTTAGACTGATATTTCTTAACTGCAGAAACAGGCAGAATTCTAGGGTGAAAATCAAGCAAAACTGAACAAAATTAAGTCTATTTTCTTTTGCTGATTTTAAATCTGAAACAATGAGAACTTTAGCTTTGTAAATATGTCTGCCTTTAGAATTTACATGCCTAGTAGAGGTAGTCACTTCTTACAATGTTATCATGTAAGATTACAAAGCAATAAAAATTATTTTTACCACAATATACATGATGTAGCTGAATAATTAAAATACAAACAGGTATTTTATTAAGTGCCAACTCTGAGCATGTTACTAGGCTAGATGGTCTGCAAGTATTATTTCTGAATTATTCATTTAACTTGTACCTTTCCTGACCTTGTAAATGTGATTTGTTAACAACAAATGTCATTGTTTGGGTTTTGGGTTTGTATATTTTTTGTCAGATTCATGTGCCATGGCGATTTTAAGAAGGCATTATTCCTGAGATACTTTGGACCAATAAAACATTCCTTTTTGTCCATCTACTGGTTCCTGAAATATCTCATTGCTATTGTTGAATCATGTTTAGCCAAACGCTGCCTCCTTGCATATTTTAATTTTGTCCTAAAGGGTTTTTTGTACATCGTGAACTATAAGAATTGGGGGTGTAAACAGATGGTAACCTACTCTTTTGTCAATCACCAAGTTTTGGCCAATCAAATATAGTCAACTGTTCAGACTGAGTTTAAATACGGCAAATGCTGAGCTGTCACAAATCCAGCTGTTTCTGTACCTCACTTCCATTTTCTTAATCTCACTTTCCTTTTTCTGTCCATAAATCTTCTACCATGTGGCTGCGCTGGAGTCTCCCAGCCTACTGTGGCTGGGAAGGCTGCCAGATTTGCAAATTGTTCATTGTTCAATTAAACTCCTTTAAATTTATTTCGGCTGAAGTTTATCTTTTATCAGATGGTGTCAGAGGTGGGATCTGAAGTAGAGCTTCCAGCGACCCCCAGGAGTGCTGAGTGACTGAGTGAGGTATTCACAGGACCCATTTTCATCTGTTGATCTCTTGGAGCAGCAAGGGATCCTCATAAGTTCTCTCTTGGATTTCAGAGCTTCACAGATTTGCATTTTGAGCTATCTGAGTTTCTTTGAGAAAATTTCTGTTTCAAACTAGGTTTGGAAGTCATGGCAGAAACTGGACTGGGTCTGGGATCAGATTGATATGGTAATTAACTGGCTTAGATCCAGTTAGAGGACTCTTACATTTGACTGGGTCAGAAAGAAACTGGTAGTAAAGGACAATATTGCAAGGGGTGTAAAATTTGGCTTTTGGAAATTTGCAGGGATTTTTGTGTTCTACCCCTGTGTTTCATTTTTCTTGTGCACTTAGGTAGGAAAAAGTTAATCAAAGGAACCTGCAAGCAAAGCCAATATTTTAGGTAAAAATGGGATCTTAATTTTTGGAGAATTGAGTTCCTTCCAGCTTAAATGTGCCTAAGTGTTAGGCTTCGGATGTAGCAAAGTCTTACAGAAGTGGTGAAATCTTACTAAACATAACTTACAGTGGAATGTTCCAAATGAACAAAACTGCACTGAAGTGTATTCGAAAATGAGAGTTTCCAAATTAGTCTCATCTAGGAATGTCTATCGATAAGCAGAAACTTCTAAAAAGACTTCAGTATTTTTATTTGAAGACTTTATGAAAGGCAAATAAAAAGCTTGCGAAACTAATTGATAAAAAAAGTAAATTAAACCTGTTAACTTTTTAGCTTAGTTACTATCCAGATCCAAAGGAAATAGACTGCAGCACCAGTTGACTGACTTTGGGTAAGTAATGGGTACATTTTTCCTGGGTAAAGGATGGGATTGGGTTAGAGGCCCTCGTCTCAGTAAAGTCTCTCTTGGTTAAAAATTGATTTGGCACTATGGGATTTTAACTGCTATTCTCTTTGGATTAATCTGTCTTGCACTTTTTGCTGATGACTGTGAGTGAGAGGATTAGGCATGTACAGAATCATCAAATATGGGCAGCTTTTTCTCCTCAAAAGGGGAAACATGAGAGGTAATTGTACTGCTAGAAAAGATCTCTTTGTAACTGACAAATGACCACTTGAACTTTGATTCAATATTGCTGCCATGGGTGGGTCTTTCTCTTGCCTCCCTGAGATCCTCACCTTTTCTGCCCTGCTGCAATCAATGCTTCTCTCTCTCTCTCTCTTTCTTACTCCATGTCTTTGCAAACTGGTTGTGGGAATGGTAAAAATCACTATTTCTTGCAAAGTTTTAGTTAATGAGGAAAAGAATTTGAGAGGCTAGTCTTAAGCTGTAGTGAATCTAGTGTACTGTGTGCTGTGAATTTGTCTTTCTGTGTCATTCTGTCATGGAGTGGGGTGCCTTAGGATAGAACATGGGCTTAGGATCCCATAAGCTTGCTGTTCAAGATGGCCCAGCAACTGCTAAGTAACAAACTTTGCTGCAGGTCCCTGAAACAAACAAAAACTGGATGAAGTCTTCATCTTGTTTTATGTCCTTGGGAGCTTGGCCTTGTAACCATGTGGCAGTACTCTCTCTTGGTCTCTGCCATCTAGGGAACAGGAATTTTGGGGTTCATGTCATGGTTAGCTCTAAAAATTATCTTGAGTAGTTATAAGCCATTACAAGCTCAAAATTGACATCCCTAGTCTTTTTCTGGGAAGGGCAATGGAAACTACCCAATACTGTAGATCAGCAGCTAAAGCTTTGCCATTTTAAAATGGTGACTTGGGTTCAATCCTGGCTTAGGGAATGAGTCCTTTCTGGTTGGTTATCTGTGTGACCTTTATTTTTATTCTTTTCTCCTCCACAAACCATCTTGAATTTTTCTTTCTCTGAGCTACCTTTGGAAATTCTAGTTCTTGTAAAAACTGTTAACCACCTGTTTGAAAATACCTCATATACTCATGGTTAAGTCATAACCTTAGTTGAGGCTTGTTGCTTTCACTTGTAAGGTTACCTTTGGTAAACTTTAAAAGCAGAAATATTGGCCCTTTGGCCTAGCTAGAGTCGGGTAATAAAAAAATCTAAAAGGACTTTTTTAAAGAGTGCTGTGGTTGAAGGTCAACTTAATTAAAAGTGGATATCCAAATTATAGGTATATTTAAAGGATCTTTATGTTTTTCTCTTCTGGGATCTTGTTTTGCTAGAAAAAGGTTTTTTCTCAGCCAACT
>NW_012120821.1:7211939-7222155 GCF_000951035.1 Colobus angolensis palliatus
CCTTTCTTTCAAAAGATTAAAAGGAATTTATTTTTTTTTTCTTTTCTGAAATCTGCTTTTTTTCTGGAAAAAAAAAGGTCATTTTCTTCTCAGTTGACTGAATTGTTTCTCTCCATTTTGTCTTGCTACTCTTAATGCATGTGAGAGGATGTAAGATAACTTCAAATAGTCTTGGACTCCTTGGGAAAAACAGAAGAGGCACCACAGACCCAATTTTAGGAAAAAAACTCTGTTTTCCTCACAAAACCCCAGTAATTGAAAGCAAATAGATCCCTTTTATAAACTAAAGCTAAATATACGTTAGGGATGGCTAATGGCAGTTATGGGGGAACACAGAGCTCTTTGCACCTTTGGGTCAAGGAAGCATGCCCTTGGCCACCTAGAAAGTATGGAAATGTCCCCACTCCCACTGAGAGAAGACTGCCATGGGTGATGGGATAATCACAGAATGGGGTGATAAGCTTTGGGCTGCTTTGCAATAAAATGCATGGTAAAAGCATTGCACTATCTTCTTCCATAGCACTTCCCTCTTTTGGGGGATCCAGGATGACATATATAAATGGGAAACTTAATTTGTGGGATCCGTTTTTTCCTTCCAGCTGTGCCTGCTTATTAGGCTTTAGAAACTGCATGTTTTCCCAGCTATCTTATTCCACAGACTCCACCCTAAAGTGAGTAATCCAATTAAGAAACTTAAAAACTGGCAAATGAAACATCCTACAGCTACTGGATCTTCCCCTTTCTGTGTAGTTATATATGTATTGTGTGTGTGATGTTTATATAACAGAGTTCTAATTAATTGGCTCAAAGAAAAATAAGTGTTTTAACATTTTGTTAGAAAAATAAAAATTAATACCTTTTAGTTCATGTCACCTTAGTAAACTTTAGCAAACAAAGAGTTTTAAAGATTATTGGTAAAATAAAGAGATTTGGTCTAAATTAGGCAAGGTAGATATTAGGTTTACTATCTGCTTTAAGGTCATAAACTGCTTTGACTTCTGAAAACTGTTCTACTTAAGTGTTTCAGAGCTATTAGATTCTAAATAAGGCCTGGGGACATGTGAAGTTACCCATGCCCCTGACTATGCTGAAAAGAGTCAGACCTCATCTGCACTTCCGTATGGTGTCCTAGGCTCCAAGGCTAGAACATAATAAAAATAACTTACCAGGTTTTTCAACAAAATTAAAAATTGCTAAGAGTTACCATTATAACATGTAGTAGAAACTACTGAAAAAACATTTTTACATGCAAGGTGTGTGAGGAGAAGGTAAAAGGGTTTTTGGTAAAATATTATAAGAAGGCAAAGGAATGTAAATTTTTGCATAGTTTAGAGGGCTAAAGGATTGTTTTAAAATAGATAAGATAAAGCTAAAGGTTGTGGAAAGTTTGTAAAAAGAAAATAAATCTTATAAACAAAATCCTGTGTGTGAACATACTGGTTAAATTTAAAGGAGTATTGTTTGGTTTTTCTGTAAGAACCTTGAAAAAAAAGCTCAGCAGGGTCTTCTTAAAGCACTGAGCAGCTCTTTAACAAAAATTTGTAAAGGGTTATAAAAGACTTATCAGAATCTCACCTTATGGTCAAGCTGATTAAGATTGAATCAATTTGTCTGTAAGGTTTTATTAAAGATTGGCATTGACGTTAATAGTACTCTAAAGAAATGGGGAAATTTGACTTTCTTGAACAAAGTTTTCTTGTAATATTAAAGGATAATGAAAGGTTTTTGTTTGCTTTTTGAATAAATTAGCAAAAAAGGGGAAAGACGAGAGACAAATTGTTTGAAAAGCTAAGTCTTCCCTCTATCAATGAGTAAAGGATTTTGACTTTTTAAACATTTTGAGTCATAATTTTGGATAAATGAATGACTTATGGTGACCTGGAATTCTATTTCATAATATCAAGTGTTTTAAACCTTTAACATATTTGGTAGGCTTCCTAAAATCAAATTTCAACTTCAAAATCGTCTTCTCTGATCTCTAACTTTGGTATACTACAGAGCGTCCCTGGAGCATCCAAAAGAGAAGTAAGCAGGATTATTTGACATGATAAGTTACATGGAAAGCACTGTCAAAATAAAAAAAATAATGTTTAAGCTTCTTCAGGTTATACTTTAGTGATTGATATTAATATGTGTTCCAAAATTGTACAGCATTTCTAAAATTTTAATTTCTGAGTATGTTATCAATCATAATTATTGTTATTATGTTAAGTTATTGTAGATCACAGAAAAAATCACATTTCCTTGTTAATTGTGTTTTCAACTATAACTATTTAAAGTCATTTCCACAGTTAATTGTTTAATGCTGATGCAGATTCTGAAAACTTCACATGCACACAAAATCCTGGAAAATGGTGTTTTTTAGGAGGTTCATGAAATAATATAATGAATCCTTGAAAGCACTCTTGAATACAGGTTTCTAGTAATTTTAGAATCATATCATTTGGACTGGGTAAAAATTCCTGGAACTTTAACAAAAAGGCTGACTTTTTAATAAAACTGCTAACCCAAGTAGAAAAAAAATTAATTGAATACTAAGAAAATACTTTGCCGGATGTTGATGCTAAATCAGCCGATACTGAAATTGTTTAGATATACAATTTGAAGGAACTCCATGGTCTAAGTCAAATTGCCTGTGATAACCCAACAGTCATCAGTGCTATGTACTTAAATTGGAGAAACAACTGGTATTCACGAGAACATAAGGCCAATGTTAATTAAGCATGGACCAGGACAGCCACCTTCTCTTTGCTGAGTCCTTAAATATTTCGTTATTAAAGATTGTACATTCCGTGACTCATCAGGGAAAAGATAAAGTGATCTATATTAAAAATATATTGGTTTGGTGATTTCTAAATTGCTAAAACAGTTTATGACCGATGTTTTGTTTGTCAAATCCATATTCCTGGGAAGACAATCAAAGCTGCAGTTACATTTGACTACCCAATGAGCCATTTAAACATTTACAGAGAGATTTCATCAATTATAATTTTCAATGCAGGTTTTCTGGTTGTAGAAGGGATTTCCCATGCAAGCAGGCAAATGTTACAAAAGAAGATTATTATGCCACAGTCTATTTTCACCAGATAAAGAAAGCTTTTTATAGCTCCCTGAGGACAATGAACCCCTTCGCAATCTAGAACAAAAAGATTGAATCTTCTGAGAACATCCAAAGAAGACTACCATTGCCATCCACACTACAGCAAAACTTTAGGACCTTGAACCTTGGGTTCATAATCTCACAACTGAGAAGGGTTCCTCCACACTCTTGGAACTGAACACCTATTGATGTACATCAGTTTAAGGTAAAACTAACAAGGGAAGCTTCTCCCCAGAAGATGATGGCATCCTTGATGTTAACAGCTTTTCTCGAGGTCACAGATCAAGACTTCTTTACAATCATGAGATATTTATCTTTGAATATTTTTCTCTTGTTTATGCCTCTATGAAAAACAGAAGTGAAAACATGGTCTGTTGTATGTGCTTATGGGGTATACTTTTATTTTTAAAGGATTTTGCAGCCAGCATGAATAACTTAATACCTTGAGAGCGGAAAGATGAAGACCCAAAGTAGATGAGAAACTTTAATGGTACATACGTTGCCTTAAAATCAGTCAGAAACAGAACATTGTTCCACTCCTCTTAACCCATATCATAGGTTAAACAGAACATTGGCAGGAGATCTTCACTCTTCTAGAAGGGCATCATTTGTTAGTTACTTTTCCATGGGTTGGAGTAAAAGAAGCAATGATTAGAAATGTATCCCTCGTGATAGGCTTTATAGCAGATTCTACTGTAAAGGGTATGCTTACATAACAGACTTTAAATTCTTTTGTGAAAGTTATGCCAAACAATTCAATTGCTCTAGATTACTTACTGGCTAAACAAGAGTATCTGTGCAGCTGCTGGTACTTGTGACCTATGAAAAAAATGCATCAAATGTAGATTATAGAGATTTATTTGTAGGGGATTAATGAAGACCTAGAGTCTTTAAGATAAAGAATTTCATCTTTATCTAGTTCATTCTTTGATCTATTTTATTTTAGACGGGTTGGTTTTATGGGGATTCTGGATAAGGAGCATACTCCAAACTCTTGGTCTTACCCTCCTGACAGTCAGAATAGTAGTCTCCCTGTGCTCTGTGTTCTCTCAAAGTTTTAACTGTTTGCATGCAGCCATGTTTAGAATGTCAAATGGTCTCTCTTCAACTGGACTGACAAGAGCTGAAAGAAATGCGTGACCATTGGAGCACCATAACCTCTGAATGATATGCTGAGACTGGAAACCCCAAATCATGGTAACTGAGAGTGGTGCTAAGATCCTGTGTTTTTGTCACACTCACACCTACCTGGCCACAAAGGGGGATTTTTACTACAAAATTAGGAGAGGCCATTGTTTTGGACTGAGCTCATGCACTAGGCCCCAACAGACCAGACCGAACTAAAATGGAATTGCTCATGCTAAATGTGACATAGTCAAACTAAGACTTTAAGGAAACACATAAGTCCTATAACAGACCAGATTTTGCTTTCCTCCTGTAAACAGGACATTCTATCATAACAAGGTACTCTCTACTCAGTCCTTGTTCTTACCTTGCAAAACTCACTATTCCACTGTTTACCAGTAGGTTTTAAGACCAAAGGTGATAGTGACATCATTGATTAAAGTTTCGGTCAATCTCTCAAAGTTAAAAAGATGACCAAAAGGGGGAATTATTAAATCAAGTTTAGCCTAAAGCCACCTCCTTACATAATTTAAGTTCAGCCTAAAAGTTTTACTGTACATCGTGAACTATAACAAGTGGAGGTGTAAACAGACTGTAGCCTACACTTGTGCCAATCACTGAGTTTTGACCAATGAAAGGTAGCCAACTGTTCAAAATGTTCAAATAAGGCAAATGCTGAGCTGTAACCAACCCAGCTGTTTTTGTACCTCAATCCCATTTTCTATAGGTTACTTTTCTTTTTCTGTCCATAAATCTTCTTCCACTATGTGACTGCGCTGGAGTCTCTGAGCCTACTCTGGCTCAGATGGCTGCCTGGTTTGCAAACCATTCATTGCTCAATTAAACACCTTTAAATTTAATTAGGCTGAAGTTTTTATTTTATCACTATCAGTACTACACTCTAGAGATGAAAACAAGATATTATTAAAATCCAGATTTGACAACAATTTTAACTAGAAACTCCTTTTCAAACTGGACATACTGTTTAAAGCAGTATGTTTTTTACTTTGGAAGTTAAGTAACATTTTCTTTTAAAAAAATGTCTCTTTTGTATTATATTGAGAAATTTAACCTCTGATATCTTTTTTTTTCCCTGAGATTGAGATATATTCATTCCCCAAATCTTAATCTAGCCCAAAGTAAACAAAATAGAGAGCTAGGAATAGATGAAGTGTGTTGTGTGTTGGACTATTTGGACTCATATATATCACGATATGATATTTCGCTAACAAATAATGAAATTGTGGAAATTCTATGTATATATTTTTCAGCAGACAAAAATAAATTTCCCAAATAGAATGACTTGCTTGGTTTGGAGCATTGTTGCTATTTATGCTGCAAAATTGCTTTTTCTCAAAATTCTAATTGTGAAATTTCCTAAGTGATATAGTGCAATATTACTTTTTATAGTAGTTAATAATAAGGTCCTTCAATGGTACAACTCTGAAGCAAATAAATCTAGTCTTTGAAAAGTTTCCACATACTATGTTGCAAAAATTTAAAGATCAGCTGCTAGCATAAATAAATTCCGTAAATCATTCAGAAAGCTTCTGCTAGTAAGAGTCACAGAATACAGGAAATATGTATTTCAGGATATACAAAGATTAGACCAGCCTCTCAGTCTAAGGAAGGTGACACTAAAGCTCTGCTCATAGTTTAACGTTTAAAAACTACTAATCCTGATATATGAGATGTCATCCGAGTGAATATAAAGTTCCAGACTAAATAGAACAAAGCCCAATAAATAACTTAGCACTTCACATGATGGGACACCAGATGCTAGCAAAATTATCTGATCTTTACAGAGTTGTGTGGGTGAAGACAAACAAAATACCTCGAGGGAAGTGACTGTGTTGTTTTAAGGAAAGAGAGAAAAGAATGTGACTTAGATAGAAAAAGACACATGTACATATTGCACTCTGCATGAAAGAGAAGCTTGGATGTGCTGTGGGACCTTGTATTTTAACAAGACAAGTTGGGTGAACTTGTCTGTGAGGATGTCTGCGCACATCAAAGAGGAAGACTAGAAGCATCGGTGGCTAGAATTTTAATAAAATAATAAAAATCACCAGATCAGTAGCTGAGTTTGTCTGCTGGCTACAGAGCAGGTGGCTTCTGTTTCATAGGAACTGATTTGGGAAATCAAAGATTTTCAAATAATACTGTTGTATTTAAATGTGTGCCCTTGTAAGTTTTCTTTATAAACACCCACGCAAATTACAAATAAAAGCTACTCAATGAATATTCTAAGGTATCCAGAATTTTTAAAAATATATTCTACAATTAATAGAAAGTAAATGGCACAGATGAATAGCCCAGCAATCTTGGGACTTGTTTAAAATAATGCGTAAATTTGAAACCAGTAAAATGCTTGAGTTAGAAGCAGATTGTATTTATATAAATAAAGAAGATGCTGAAATCCAGTTAAGTTGCTTCTAAAAAATAAATATTTTCTTTTTTTTTTTTCAAATTGTAAGTATAATAAAATTGTGGTTAGTGTGATGAACTGACCTGATGTAGAAGGCAATCCTGCCCATCACAAATACACACACACACACACACACACACCAGGTACATATATCACAAGTATAATGTAATCCTTTTAAATTCTATAGTTGGCTTTTCAAAAAAAAAGAATGAACAATTTTTGGAAACTGGAAAGAAATTAGAAGAATATTTGGTAAATGCGAGTCAAAGCAGAAAACATACAAGGCTATAAGAACTAATTAAAAGTCTTAGAGATAGAGGTTTTAATGGTCAAACAGAAAGAAGGAATAATGGCTTGTATAATATGGGGAACAGGTACAATCCCTGGATAAGTCAAGGCTCTACTGATTATGTCATCTAGGAATAGCAACCAAAGCAACTGCCTAATGGTGTTGGGAAGCTGCAGAAAGGTAGCAGTCTAAGCAGGGGTATGCAAGGATGAAGCGCCATCAAGAAGGTAACTGAACCTCAAGCTTGACTCACTTTGCTGAAGGGCCTAACTAATACAATCTAGCCCTGTGATCATGAAACAGTGAGCCAAGAAATTGACATAAAGCTGGTTATGAACAGTTGAAAATCGGAGGGCTCTCACAAAAGCAGCTTGAAATACAGCTTGGATTTGGGGAATGTTTACAGAAAATAATTCTCACCGAAAATGAATTCACAATCAGAAGTTATAAAATATGTAAGATTAAAAGTACAGAATTGACATGCCACAAACATGAAACAAGAGAAAAATATGAAATAATTTCTTTGAAAGATTCAATGAGATTAAAAATCATTCTGGCGATCTGGTATGCTCAGTGTCTGGATAAACTATTCCTGGACAGAACATCTAACAATCTGGATAATGTATTTAACATGTCCTTTTAAATGCATAGTTGAACTGGTAGGAAGTAAGACAGAAACTTCAGAGACCAAGAAATTATAATAAATGTAACCTGAAAGGTTAAGAAAGGACTAAAACTGGCATTCACCCTGAGGCATCTGCTCATCTGTGGTGATGTGGAGTTTTTGTTTTCATATTAAATAACTAAATCACGTTATTCAAATTCAAGAAGACTGACTTTTTGATGTCACAATAAATATTAATTACATGAAAAAAGAAAAGACAAACCTCTTAAGAATTTTACCTTGGTGAAGAAGCAACAGAGTTTGATCCTATTGAGGGCAATTTTACAGATCTGAGGTTCAGTTCTGCCACTTAAAAAAAATCAAAGCATAATATACATTAAGAGTTCAAATTCTGAGTGTATGCTTTAATGAATGCTTATATCTCTATACATAATACCCACGTTAATAGTATTTCAGAGCAGACCAAGATACCTCTTACATATATTTCTCCTATTCAATAATGAACCAGGAAAACTGCTATCATGACTTATATCATCCTATATTTATTTTGTATGTTGTTTGTCTTAGTAAAAATAAAGTCTTTTGTATCTGACTTCAATTAACATAACGTCTGTGATATACACCCATGTTGGGGGTGGCAATACTTTATTCTTTTTGCTCTACAATATTCCATTATATGATTATACCACAATTTGTTTATACTATCTGCTCTTCAAGTTTATTTTGGTTGCTTCCACTTTTTGACAATAAAACCAGGGCTGCTATTAAAATTCTTGTACATGTAGCTCAGTGAATGTGTGTACACAATTCTGTTGGTTACATACCTAAGAATTAAATGGACATGTCATAAGGTACACATATATCAAGCTTTAGCAGATATTGATATATAGTGTTTCAAAATGGTTGCTTCTCATCTGCAGGGTATGGAGTTCCAGTTGCTCCACATCTTGGCCAATATTTGATTATGTTAGGCTCTTTAATTGTACCACCCTAGTGGGCTTGAAGTGCATTGTGCCATTCATATTGTGGTTTTAACTGGCTTTTTCCTAATGAAGGATGTAGTATGATATAACACATTTTAAATTCTTATTGACCGTGTATATTCTCTTTTAAAAATTCTTTGGACTGGTTTTACTTTTTTCCTCCGTAGTGTTTGCAATTTACCTACTGTTTTGTAGAAGGAATTTACATATCTTGGATATACATTTTTTTGTTTACATGTATAAAAATTTCTGCTACTCATGGATAGCATTTTTACATTCTTCATGGAATCTTTTGATAAACAAGTATTTTATTCTTGAAGTTAATACTTATTAATATTTTCTTTATAGTTAGGGCTTTCTTTGTCCTATTTAAGAAAAAGTTTATGGTATAACAAGATAAGCTGAATAAGCTACAAAAACTATAATGCTTGGTTTTTAAACCCCTAAGAGAACTTAAGATGAATAGAAATCTAGATGAATTATATTTCAATGAGGCAGGAGCCTGTCTTTGGAGAGAATAACACACAGCCGCTTTTATCTTTGCACATATAGTAAAAAGAGAGTGAATCTGTCATAGGATAGCATAAGAAAAACCCAGAATAAAACTTTTAAAGAATTGTAATGGCTGTGTATGCTCTGGCATAACTAATAGTTTGCCAGACTGAGGAGTCTCAGTATCCTCAGTATCTGTTTCTCCTCCAGTTGTTTCACACAAAGCCTTAACTGAGTGGATAATAGTAGTGTCTTTTATAGTGTGGGAAAAACAGTGTGACTGACAATGTACTCCTCAGAACCATGGGGAATTCACCAGTTACTCAGCCGACTAGGAACAGAGCGTAGGAAATGAAAAAGTATTCTCTCAGGTACACAAGGTTAGTTAGTACATGGAAGTAGTCACCTGAAGATTGGAGGCAGGGAAAGATGGTTGGGGAAAATCCTTAAGATGACAGAGGCTTCACTGAGCATGTTGTCACCACACTATGGCTGAAGGAGAGGAGCAGGTAAAAGGGTTGCAAAAGATTCCCTGGAGGTACAGAAGACTTTCACCAAATGCAGACAAATGCATGGAGACTGGTAGGAGGGTAGGGCAATGGAGAGAAATTTCCACATTTCACAAAGATCTTTATTTAGTTCAAAGTAGTGGCCCTCTGTGGGCTAGGATTAATGCAGCAGGGTGGAGAAAGATCCCTCAAAAGCGAAAAGCCATGGGCAGGGCTGAAAAGAAAAGAGAACTTCATAGTCATTTGGAAGGCTGGGTATCACACTATAAGGCAGAAGTAGATCTCCCACAGTTCAGAAGAGTTATCTACTCAACTGTGAAGCAAAGAGATATCTAGAGTTTGGCCAATGCTCAGATCCCAAGCTATCCTGAAATAAATATTCTCATCTCAAAGTCAAACAAAATTTTGAGCAAGTGGTGAAATGAGAGTCCTGTCAGACATATATGTAACTAAATCTGCGACAAAGCCTGGAACCAATTTAACCATAAATTATATTGATTCTTTCCACCACCCTTGTAGCAGCTTGACAGATGAAGAAATATTTTCTTTTCAGATGCAAATGTTATTTATTTTAATACTTATGTTTCTTGAACATGTAATGTCAATACGTGGTAAAAAATATGAGATGTATATCCTGGCTAACATGGTGAAACCCCGTCTCTACT
>NW_012120821.1:7222321-7228543 GCF_000951035.1 Colobus angolensis palliatus
GAGATATGTAGTGAAGCAAGAGCTTGTGAACAAGCTTGTTATTGTTTCTGAACAATAGGGGTAAAACAGTCAGGTGACCCACATATATACCATTTATTAGAATAAGAAAACCCAGACTTTAAAATAACTATGGTTAATATGTTAAATTGACTAGTAGAAAGGTGGACAAAATGCATGAACAAATTGGGAATTTTGATAGAAAAATATAAAGTAAGAAAATAAACAAACTACCAGAATAGAAAAAGAGTATCAAAAATGAAAAGTGTGTTTCTATGGACTTAACAATGGAGCACACACTGAAGGAAATTGAACACAGGTCAAAATAAATTACCAAAACTAAAGCTCAAATAGAAAATATCTGTGTGTATATATATATATGTATGTATGTATCTATCCATCTACAAAATATCAAATATTCTAGGTAAATAATAGTATGAGATAATATCACATGTTCTAATATGTTTGTAATTAAATTTCTAGAAATAGGTAAAGAAAAGGAGGAGTGAGAAGACATTTTTGAAGGGATAGTGGCTGAAAATTTTTCAGAATTAATGAAAGATAGAAACCCACAGGTGTAAGGACCTTAGTAAACTCCAAGCAAGATTAAACACATACACACACACACACACACACACACACACACACACACACCCTTAAACTCCCAACCATAACCAAACATCTGCAAACTAATGATAAAGAACAAAATATTAAAAGTGGCCAGAGGAAAATTACAATTACATTCAGGTAACAACAGCAACAACAAAATATGGCTCACAATGAAGGCTGGAAGATAGTGAGGTGGCATCTTTAAAGTCACCTTAAAGTCACTCAAAAAAATAAAAAATAAACTCAGAATTCTTTACTAGTATCCTGTTAAAATGAAGGTAAAATAAAAACATTTTCAAAAGCAAAGGCTGCAAAATTTGAGCACCAGCATAGAACTTTAAAATAAATTATAAAAAAGATTCTTCAAGCCTAAGTAAAAATATTTATTTCCTTTAAGACTATTGGCAATTTAAAGCAAATATAATAAATGTGTAGTATAGAATTAAATTTATGACAAGAGCAAAAATGTTGATGGTGAAAGAAATAAATTACTTAAGAATATTATTATATTATGATATAATATTTAAAATTATTCTGTGATAAATTAAGAATGTAGTATTCTAATGATATGCTTGTGCAGTTTTGATGTTATGCTTGTGAGTTTCTCAAGAAAACATTGGGACATAAGACCTCTTTTTCTTTTATCTGGAAGATTTTGTATGACTGCAATTTTTGTTTCTTCCTGAAATATTTGGAAAAATGTATTGGTCAGTTTACCTCTGCCAGGAGATTTCTTTGTGACAAACATTTTAGTTAACAGATTTCTTTAATAGATATCAAACTTTAACAATTCATTTCTTCTTTTGTCAGCTCCAGTAAGGTATGGCTTTTATTTTAGTTTTTGAGAAATATCAAATTTCTAAAGTTATTCATCATATTTTTGTATTTTCTTTTTGAGGTTCTCAAATCTGCAATATTGCCCTATTTTCTATTGTCTTTTGATTTTGTACGTGTGTGTTGACGTGTCTTTTGTTTTTTTCTATTTACTTTTTTATATTTTTGGATTTTATATTTCCGTTTTTATCTTTGTGTCTTCCCCTTACTATATTTCTTAGATTTTATTTGCTGTTCTTTTCCTCGCTTCTTGAAATGGAAGATTTAATATATAATGAAAGTTACATAACTTGTGCTATCTTCTCTTGTAAGAACACATCTATTTTGGAATTTCTTATTGGAATCATTTGCTCTTTTAATATAATGCAATTGGGATATGTTGTCATAGGGTTAATTTAAAAAAGGTAGTGTTAAAAATTATGCAAGTATATTTAAAACATTAATTTTTATCTTAAAAAGTATAAATATAAGTGGTATTATTAGCTGTATTGTGTTGAATGGTGTCCCCTCGTAATTCAGGTAGACCTGAAACCTGTGACTGTGACCTTATTTGGAAATAGAATCTTCAACATGTCATCTTATTAAGATAAGGTCATAAGGGATTATCTAATGATTAATGCCCTTATAAGAAGATAGAAATTCAGACACACACACAAAGAGAAAGCCATGAAAAGGTGGAGGCAGAGAATGAAGCGATTTATTTACCAGCCAAGGAACACGAAGGACTGCTCATAACCACCAGAAGCTACAAGAGAGATATGAAGCAGATGTTTCCTCAGAGTCTCCAAAAGTGAAGCAATCTCGCCAGTTCGTTACCTAGATTTCAGACTTTGAACCTCTGGAACTGTGAACGCATACTTCCATTGTTTTAAGCTACCCAGTTTGGGGTAGCACTCAGAAACTAACACACTAGGTAATCTCTTAATACGGAAGGAATGAATCTTTTCTTCAGTTTGAGTTCACTGACTAGAATTTCAAAGTGTCGTGTGTGTGTGTGTGTGTGTGTGTGTGTGTGCGCGTGTGTGTGTGTTTCTGTCTTAAATTGCAGTTTCCAGTTTCGATTTTTTTTTCTTTGAGATGGAGTCTCGCTATGTCGCCCAGGCTGAAGTGCAGTGATGTGATCTCGGCTCACTGCAAGCTCCGCCTCACGAGTTCACAAAGCAATCTGGGTGCAGGATTTATGAGATGTTTACAATTAATCCACCCAATCCTTTATTGTTGTCTTGTCCACACTATTTTTAAAGCAATTTTTAATGACATACTTACATTTATCTAATGTTAAGTATTTCAGCATGATTTTTATAAAAACAGCCATCTTTGTTTTACATTAGTATTTTTTGATCTTCCCAATAGTTACTCAGGCAAATTACGGCTTAAAGTTAGTGTCACAGAGTGTTGGTAAACATGCTATGGAGACAGCTATGGAGACACATTCCCCTGCTGTGAGTATCCCTCAGTGTGACTCACAGCAGAATGGGGAGGAATTATGAACCCAGAAATCTGTCGTTGGGGAAAGATAAGTCTATTTTGGTTTACTTGTACTTTATTATTTTACTTTAATGTTCTTTCTTTTTTTCAACAATCAATCTTTTGCTAGACTGCCTGTGGGACAGTTAGGGTAGGAAGAAAGAAGGGAGGTAAGTGGAAGAAGGACAGACAGGGAAAAACATGCTGACAGGTGATCTCCTATGCCATTGATTAATGTCAAACTTTAAATCCCAGGCTATTTCTCTCAAACCATTTATCTTCTGATCTACTTCCCTGAGTTGCTGGGTGATATCAAACAAGAAACACAAGCAACATTTTATCGGTATAACAGAAACAAAAATAGCAAGGATGGTGAATTGCTTCCATGATGAGACCACAAACTCCAAATATGTACCAGGTAAGTTGGGAATATTCTGCATTATACCTTCTTTCCTCTAATATAAATTTGATAAGGTAAAAGTTTCTTGAAATTAGTGAATATGTCTTTTGTTAACCAAGTTAATAAATAATAGCTAAAATACATTTAGTGATTAATATGTGCTGGCAAATTAGTTTGTTGTTCTTGTTTAACTGCCAAAATAATGTTTGATGTAGATAATAGGTATCCGAATTGATATGGTATGGCTGTGTCCCAACCCAAATCTCATCTTGAATTGTAGTTCACATAATCCCTATGTGTTGTAGGAGGGACCTAGTGGGAGGTATTTGAACCGTGGGGGTGTTTTCCTCCATGCTGTTCTCCTGATAGTGAATGAGTTCTCATGAGATCGTGGGGTAGCTGCATGTTTAACATTTTAAAGAAACTACATGCTCTATTCCTGAATGGTAAAACCACTTAATATTCCTAGCAAAGTATTAAGATTCCAGTATCTCTGTACCCTAAGCAGTTCTTTGTGTTTTAGTCCTTTTAGTTTTGTTATTCCAGTGTTTCTGACTTGTAGTTTTAATTTGGATATCTCCAAATGCTAATATTGAGGAGTTCTTAAATACCTATTGGCCATTCATACATCTTCTTTTGTAAACTGTTGTTCTTCTCTTCTTCAGTCAATTTTAATTGAATAATTTTTAAATTATTGATTTGATATATTACATATTTTGAGTACCTCTCCTTAGAAAGATATATGTAAAAAAATATTTTTTCTTTTCTGAGCCTGCCTTTTCGTTCTTAAGTATTGTCTTTTGATGAGCTGAACTGTTTAATTTGATGAAATACAGATAATCACTTACTTTTAACAGTATATTTTGTGTTTTCACTTGGGTATGCTTGACTATTACAAGACCTTATAAATATTCTTCTATTTTTTTCTAGGATATTTATAGTTTTAGCTTTACTTTTTATGTCTACCACTCATTGTAAAATAACTATGGTGTGTGGTGGGAGGTAGGGGTTGAAGTTTACTTTTACTTTTTTTCCATAAATGTTTTCTGTTGTTTCACATCATCTATTTAAAATACATTTTATTTTCCTCTGTTGAATTTATTTGGCACTTTATTTGAAAAGCAATGAATTGTGTAAATGTGGGAGTTACTTCTGGACTTTTTATTCAGAGTCATTAATATTTTCGTTGAATTTTATTCCAATACCAGAGTGTCCTCATTAGTATAACTTTTTAATAAGTAGTGAAATCTGATAATGCTGATCCTATAATCTTGCTCTCTTTTTCTAAAGATCAGTGTGCCTATTCTAGGTCTTGGCCCTTTCCCTATGTTAGAATCAGATAGTGAAATTGTACCAACAAAAAAGCCTGCTGAGAATTTGATTAAACCTGCATTAGCTTTATAGGTCAATTTAGTTAGAATTTGTGATATATTTTTGTAGTTATAACTGTAAAAGTCTTGCATGTCTTTTGTTAAATTTACCTTCTTCAGCTAATATGGGCACTTTGTGTAGGCAGAATAGTGCTATAAAGAAGTTAGGGACAAAATGGAAGGAATCGTCAATAAGTAAATTACTTAATTAACATTTATCACTCTTAATTATGTAAAGGTCATGTGAATCCCAGTAAAGAAACAAAGTTATAAACTTGCATTGTCTTCAGAAGTTATAACTAACTTAACATATTTAGTTCTATGAAAACAACTTTCCTATTAGATAAACTTTGTGTAATAAAACAATGTTTTTATGTTAACTCTCTGAAATAGCTGAGAGAAAATTTTCTTTGAAAACCACCTTTTATGAATCATAAAGGTACTCTAATTGAACAACTATACCCTAAACTGCCATGGTTTGGATCATGCAAGGGTTTTCTCTTTGAATCCCAGCATGCCTGTTGTCATCTGAATTTAAATCCTCCTACTTGCAGTTATACATGGAAAAGAGGAAATTTTTAAATCTCATAATTGAGAGACTAGATGCAGAATTTCAGAACACTAAGCATCAATCAAGCTTCATTGCAGATGCCCCCTATGTAAGCTGCCTTCATTAATTAGAACAATAAACAGTTCACCCATATGTCTTAGTCCATTCTGTACTGCTACAACAGAATAGAGCAGACTGGAAAATTCATAAACAAGAACTTATTTGGCTCAACAACTGTGGAGTCTAGGAAGTCCAAGATTGAGGGATGGCACCTGATGAGGTCCTTCTCGCTGTATCAAAACATGGTGAAAGACATCACACGACAGGAAAACAAGAGAAGGCTGGACTCACTTTCATAACAAACCCGGTCTGAAGATAACAAAACCACTCCTGTAATAATGACATCAATCCATTCATTAGGGCAGAGTCATTACAACCTAATCACCTCTTAAAGGTTCCACCTCTCAACACTGTTGTATTTGGGAATAAGTTACTGATCCATGATCTTTGAGAGACACATTCAAACCATAGCACCATACAAATTTTACTGCTGAATTTATTCACGATTTTCTCTAACTAAAGATGTTCCTCAGCATTTGAAAATTCAAAGTGCACTATAAACATGAATTTTCAATTGCTGCAGAATAGCAGTATTATCATCCACTTTAATCTTCATCTGAACATTTATAGATGATGATACAGTTACAGAAAATGATACTAGATTCATTCAAGTGATGATCTTTTTAAAGTTTTACTTTCAAAAGCTTTGGAAATTCAGTCAATGGTAGAAATTGCCTTCATATCCTTTATGTTTCTTCTGAATTAACAGTAGGAGTTCCTTGTCAGACTCATCTCATGCAAATGGTGTCATATATCATCTCAACCATTTATTTGAAAAGCATGTATTGCTTACATACTTTGTGTCAGGCCACAAATGCCACTTGCCATCTAGTTCCTTAGAAATTAGTAAGAACGGCCAGGCGGGGTGGCTCAAG
>NW_012120821.1:7229833-7273800 GCF_000951035.1 Colobus angolensis palliatus
ACCAGGATGGTCTCGATCTCCTGACCTCGTGATCCTCCCGTCTCGGCCTCCCAAAGTGCTGGGATTACAGGCTTGAGCCACCACGCCCGGCCAAAAAAAAAGTATTTTTAAACAACATAGTATACCAAATAATGCATCATGTCACTGATGTGCTTCAGTAACTACTCATATTGCAATTCTTAAGCTAATATTCTTTATGTTATCATATATTGAAAACAACATATTTTAGTTGCTTTACTGGAGTTAGATTTCTACAACTAATACACACAAACACACACACAAACAGAAACATCACAAACAATGTCATGATTCTAAAAAACCTGCCACTCAAAAACTAATATTAAAGAATTGTAAGAAATGACAAGGACTTACCTATTTTATACTTTCCACAGGAATCTTGATTTAGATAATTAAAGATGAGATTTCAGAAAATGGGAAATAAAAATAAAAATAATGTTAACATAGAATGAAAATAAAATGAGAAAGAAAATATGGCAGAGAAATATAGGTGTCTTCAACATCTGTTATTTGTTTTCCAGTGTGATATAGCTGTTGATTTGGGGCTAGACACCTGGCTACCCAGAATGGTAAATCTATTTCTCAGAACTTTTTGCAAGGAAGTGTGGACATATGACAGAATTTTGGGTAATGAAATGTAAATGTCAGTGTCTCATGGTGGCTTCTAAAAGCCTTTCTTTAAAAAAACAAGCAAACAAACAAAGAAACCCACAAAACTATTCCATTTACAGTTTTGTTTTTTTTTTAATTTGTTGATTCTACTACCTTCCATCTCCTATAGAGGTGCCTTCCTGAACTATGAGGGTAAGAGACACAAATCAGGAATGGTGGGGCACTGAGCTGGGGATACACGGATCAGGAATGGTGGGGCAGTGAGCTGGCGATAGCCTGGTCCTTGTACTTATAAATTTTGGAGGATTTTTCTCTGAATTCATGCTTGTTTGAGAGCGAAATAAGCAACTATCTTTTATTTCAGAACTTGATGTCAGCAATATATATCATTGCTTTATGAGGAAAAAAATGGTATCAAAAACTTTGGTCTGAATCCTCAACTGTTTTCCTTACTCATGGATGAAAGGTACAGATTATGAGGCCAGAGGTTCTTTTGGTTTGTTACCTGAGATGAACGCTCAATTTAAGACAATTTTATCTTGACACAGAATTCAAATGAAATACTTTAATTGTCATTTAAAATAGTCATAGTAATCATTGGTTTTTTAGGTGTACTTTTTTATACACTTGACACGTAAATGACAAAGATTAGAAAAATACCAAGTTTACTTCATGAGTGACAGTTCTATGGTTCAAACTTCATGACTGACAGTTCTATGGTTCAGAGTCATGAATCACCAGTCCTACTTTTATTAATCTTATTCAATTCATCAGGGTCCGAAAATGGAAGGAAAAACAACAACAACAAACAACTAGGAAATGCCTAAGAATAGCCTATCTGGTTGATTATAACTAGAAATACACTGAGAGTTACCATTATTCTCATTTTGGTTCTCAGCTGGCATACTTTTATCTGTACCAGTAGAGTGAAATAATAGGGCTTGTGTGAAGTAGTATAGTGCCCTGACAAGAAGATGTGACATTTTGTCAAGGTAAAGGGAGAACTAAAAAGAAATGGAACGATTCCGTATAGAGTGACTAGGTTTAGCTCTTTCTTTATTCTGGTTTTCTTAATTTTTTTTTTTTTTGGAAAGTTGGTATAGCTAAAATCTACATTTTTCAGTTTTTTATTTTTTTTTTCTGGCCACACTTGTAGTGAGTAGAGGTTAGTTCACTTCAACTGTAACCAACTTATTACCTCTGATACAGGAACCAAATGGCAAACCTTTTCCCTTTCAAATGTATCCCTAGTGCCTTGGTAAATATTGAACAATGTTATCAGTTGTAGATCAGCATATTAATAACAAAAGATAATTTCAAAATTCAAGATTAAAATGTTTTATTTTAGTGTTACACACACACACATTTTCAGAGTTTTTCTAACTATGTGTATGTGTATATATGTGTGTGTGTTTATGTGTGTGTGTGTGTGTATGTGTGTGTATATATATATATATATATTTTTTAGACAGAGTCTCGCTCTGTTGCCCAGGCTAGAGTGCAGTGTCATGATCTTGGCTCAATGCAACCTCCGCCTCCCACGATAATGCCATTCTCCTGCCCCAGCCTCCCAAGTAGCTGGGATTACGGGCACCCACTACCATGCCTGGCTAATTTTTGCAAGCATACCTACTTTTATTGTGCACTAATAGTCAATCAGGAGGAATTAAGTTTAGGAAAAAAAAAAAAACTTAAAAAGAAATTTCTATTGTATCTAGGTGAATTTTAATCCCCGAAAAGAGAAGGGAAAGTATAGCTGATTGTGACAGTTCACTTCATTTGGGGTACCAATGGATGATGAAGTTATTGTTGCCATTGTTTCTCCTCAGTCTCCAGTCTCCTTTTGGTCTTCTTCTTTCCCGCTAATTCCTCCTCCTTGACTTCTCCTTTACATTTTCTTTTTCTTTGTCTTTCCTTTCCTAACCCTTTCCCCCTCTTCTTGCTTCTTTTCTTCCTTCTTCTGCCCTTTATCCTCCTCTTTCCCTGTCTCCCTCTGCTCCCAGTCGACTTCTTTTCCCTGCCACTTTCCTTTCCTTCTCCTTGCTGTTTTATCATTTACATCATTCCTTCTTTTCCCAGCCTCTCCCAATCACCTTTTTCTTTACTTCTAAGAATGGTAAAAACATTCTAAGATTAGGACAATCTGATTAATGACATGTTGGCTTTGATATTTTCTGTGAATCTCCAGTGCATGATTCTGACAACTGGCTTTGTGCCTTATTTTTTTTCTCTCCCTTAGAAATAAACGTTGCATGATTATTGCTATAAAATATATCCCAGACAGAGCACTGAGAGATGGAAATTAGAAAATAAAAAGAAATAGGGATACAGGTTGTCCCAACACCCAAATCTGTTCATAGTGTTTTCTACAATATTTTTATTATTGTGTTCGTAAATATATATTTTGACACAAAATCTTTGTGTTTGAAGTTAGTTATTTTATAAAGCTTGTCCCTTGTGTCTAGATGTGTTTTTCCCCCTTAGCTTCAGGCAACTGCTTGCTTTACTTTCTGAGTCATAACAAAACTTTCTTTCCTGCTTTTTTTCCTTGTAGATTTGTATGAGTTTATAAGTTTGATGTTTATTCTACTCTTACTGAATCTTAATACATGTAACATTTTCTTACTAACCCACGCACATATTCTCTAATCTTCCCCCATGGGCTAAAACAAATCCATTGTAAAGAACAGAAAACCTCTAAATCCCAGAACACTTTTTTTCAACAGTTGTTCTGAAATGATAGAATATGTGAAAATACATGTTAGAAGCTTTAGAAGTTGCCTTATCTAAATTGTTAATACTACATATAAAAACAAAGCAATAGATTAAAAAGAGGATGGGACAAATTACTAGTGTGCAGAAATCCCAAGCCTTCAACACAGATTTTAGAATTCATCATTGGTACTCGCCATCATTCAATTTTCATCACTTCTCTTCTATTAAGTGCCAGGGTCTTGTCCTCAGCTGAATCTTAGAATGCTGATGATTGTGGTAGATTCAGTAGACAGGCTTACTCAAAATATGGTACAAGATCCTGCTGGTGTATCTTCCTTTAACATAGGCAGTGGGAAACTATAAGCTCCATGTTCCTGACTTGCAGCAAAGATTCTGGTTATAATTTTAGTTCTAAAATTCAGACTTACCCACATATTTGGTTTTTAAGATAAGATAAGTGGGAGAACACACAGTAGTTCCTGAGATCCATTTTGCCAGTTCAGATCTTGCAGCAAACTGGAGCTGATGGTTCTGATTGTAACCTTCTGCTCTTGTCAGCACCGCTTTCCTGTTTCAGGAGCTCAACCTTTGATAATGTCTTGATGAAACTCTCACTCCCTGGCCTTGAAAAAAGTTAGTTTCTTTGTAAGCAAAGTTCAGTAATGTTATCCTTGGAGTTATTCTAGGGGCAGAAGCCAGGATATATTCTTCTAGCCCTTATAACAGCTTTGTAGGCAGCTCATTTTTCTTAAAATAACTTGAGATATTTTTATCTCTGTAACTTAGATCCACTTGACAATGTTTAGTGTTAGAATTTGTTGTAAGCTATCAATCTTCAAGATTTGGAATCTGGAAAATCAAGGTGTTAATTGTGTTTCAATGAGTTAAAGATGAATTACCATTGAAAGGTGGAACACAGTAGTCTGTGGTATGCTGTGGCAAAAGTTACTGAAATTATCACTTGTGTTCATTTGACATAGAGTGCTTATTTAATGCATGACTTTGACAGAACAAGTGGCAGTTGCCAGAGGACAATAAATATTTCTGGGCAAAGTGTGTTATTCTCATTGCACTGGAGTACTGGAGAAAGAAAGCAATAGATTTAGAGTTAACTTGACTCAGGACATGTCAGAGAAAGAGAATTTCTGTAACTTATTTAAAAGTGTTTTGTTGAAGCCTGATGGCTCATGTATCTTAAAGCAGATGTGTGACTTTGTTGATTCCTAAATCAATTCATAGCAATGTAAAGTTTTTAAAATAAGGATTAAGGGATTGATTAGCAAAGATTGGAAACATTTGGGAAATTCTAAGAACTCTAAACTCTAGAATGCTCCTGTGTGCCTCCAATGCTAGCAGAAATAGAATCCTCCCCTTCATATAAGGAAGGTCCTGTTTTCTATAGAGATACTGTTACAGTCACACAAGAGGTCATTACCTTGCAAGAAAATTCCAGCTGCCATGGCCCACCTTTCCCATAGTCATTATTTCTTTATCTGTTACTAGATGTAGATTGTTACATGCCCCATGGGGTTAATAAAAAATTAAACCTGGGAGACAAAGCGTTACAATGCCAATAGAATTTCAAGATTTGATTAATGTGTATTAGGGATCCTGATCCTGGGAAATATGTATGGCATTTAAGTCTTGCAGTGCTAGATGTGAAGGGACAACACAATTTAGGTGGACTTATTCTTAATGAAATAGACTTACCAATGATTCTGGGTTCAATGTGGGAAGTTGAACATCTAGGAGCAATATCATTTGTGTGGTTACTAAATGGAATCTTGGGCTCAATGATGGCTTACTGAGAATGAGTTGAAAAAGCAAATCGTTCTTAGATAGAATGGATATTAAAGGATTAAATAAATTAGATAAAGTTGGTACAGTAGATTCCTCAAGATCTACTTGCACAACCATTTCCTAAATACATCTACTGGGACAGTTCTCAAAGAAGACTTCCTTCACCAAGGCATTGAGCACACATAAGAAAGGAAGCAATTGCACCCTTGAAAAAGGATAAAATGGAGGTGTCAATAAAGATTGGGTATGTCACTGTTGAAATAAGTTCCCTAAATATAGACAGTAGAATATTGGTGAAGAAAATTCCAGGCAATAGTATATAATTTTTCTTTTAATAGAGACAGGGTCTCACTATTCACAAAGACAATCATATTTAATTGGTAAAAGAAAAGCAGAAATAATTGCCATTCAATGCAGCAGAACAAAAGCAGTAATTAAAATGACTAACCAAAAATGGAGTTCCTGGAACATGAATTGTTGGGGCATCTTCTAAGGTCTTTTTGTTCTGTATAACAACATATCTCAAAATCATGTGAATCTAGCCTGATAGGAGTCACAGTGATGGAAAGTCTCTGCCTCTCACTTAATCCTCAACTTCCATCAGGTTATGAATCCCAATTACACTGAGGAGACAAGACTTTTTTGAAGGAAGACCCTGAAACAATCTGACAAGTACACACCATAACTCTTTTTCTTGATTGTTACTGTAAGCACCAGAGTCTTCTTCAGAAAATGAATACTTACTTGGGTAAGGGAAACATGTAGAACTTTTAGGGAGAATAGTATAGACACTGGCTTTAGTTAATAACCGTTCTTGGTAATTTAGCGGACCAATGAGGATCAAAAGTATGAATTGGTTTTGGGGTTTAGGTGATAAAGTTCTGCTTAAAATGATTTAAAAATTAGTATGACATTTATATGAATCCATTAATTTTTTAATTTTCCAAGCTCATGGGTATTGTGTTATTTTTCAGAAATTGGTAGACTCGTTATTTTTTTTTTCTTTTGGCTTTCACTTGCCTAGGACTAGGGTCATATGAAAAAGAACATAATTCTCTGAATTAATACTCTGACAAAATGTAAACTATATTCAATGATACATCCTTTGGGAAAAGCAGAAATTAACATCACTTTCTAAAACTTGTAAGATTAAATGTTGTTGATTTCTACTGTGTTCATATTTTACTTTTGTGTTTTCTTGAGATAGAACATGAAAAATGGCAACAATTTATTTTAGGTTTAATCAGGTGATGTTTCATTGCTTGCTACTATTTCATATATGTTCTTTGTATTGAAGTAAATCAATATAACTTCTGTCATCTGGCATGTGGCAATAATATTCAAATTTTTTATACCAACATACAATTTTAAGAAGGATATAATAAAATTAATTGCAAGAACCCAAATGACTGGATTTTTTTTGCATATTGCTTTAATACCTTGCTTTTCAGTGGGTGGCATAGAAATGGGTTTCTTATGTTCCTACTCTTTTCACTTTTACTGAAATTTTATTTACGTTGTATTTATTTGTTTAGGTAACATCTTACCAAGTGTTGATGAAGCTAATAGATTTACCAATAGTAGACCCTGACCAAAACTTCTGAATATTATTCTATCATTATGGCAAATGTCCATTACTTTAGAAAATTGTTACTTCTATGATAAAAAACACATTCTCTTTTAAAATCATGCTTTAAAAATCCACCTTTAGCTGGCTTATTTACACTACCAAATGTATTAAAATAAAAAGATAGTTTGCCACTCTGTATAGTATGATTACTATATTTAAATATGATTGTGTAGTATAACAGTGCTTTTACATGTATTAGCTTTAATTTTCTTGTGGATTACAGACCTGTGAAGTTTGCAGCATATATAAATATAATGTGTATTCTACAAAAGAACAATAGTGATGTTTCAAGAATTTCTGTTCAACATCCAGGTTATGAAACTTAGTTTAAGAATCTTAAAAAGGTGTTTTATTACTTTAACAAATATTTTCATGTTCTTATTAAACAACCTCCTCTCTTTCTCACAATTTAGAAATCCATAAAAAAACTTGTGTATATGTAGTAAACAGAAGTGATTAAAAGTTTATGATTTATTTTTCTGAAGTTGTGTGATAGGAAGAGTTGTTATTTTAAATAAAATTATTTTTATATTCAATATTTAGATAGGTAATAACTTTTTAACTTGACTCTAAGTACATCATTAGGTGGAGTAAAAGATGATTTTGCTTTGCAGTAGACTACTGAAAATTAAGTGACTTTTTAATGCCATACTGATGACTATCTCTAAATGATCTAATCTTAGATTTTTATTGAAATACTTAGAAACTCCATACTTAATTAGATGGACCACTGACCTATTCTGGCTTGAAAACTTCTATACATTTTTTATTCTCAGAGTTAATTTTGTTACTTCCTCTAGAGCTCTTTTTGTAGATACTCAGCAGTCACGAGCTCTGTGAATGAAGTAAGTCTAGACGAGTTGCCAGTACTCAGATTTCTCACACACATTTGTGTAAAAATACATTACACTGAAAACTTACTTGTGCAATAAACATTTTTCACCTATCAAGAAAACATATTAGAATAGAACCTAACACCAACACTGTGCTAGAATAGAAACTGACACTTACACTGTGCTGGAAAATATAAATAATCATCAAGATTCACATATGCTCCTGTCATGTCTTCATAGGGCCTGTTACAAAATAGATGTTCAATAATTGTGCGCTGATAGTTTGTAAAAGCTCTCTTTGCAAATTATGGTCCCTTCCTTAATGCTCACCATCACCACATGAATAAAGAAAACCACTGATGAGTGTGATTATTTCTTGAGTCTTTCAAGCAGTTCTTTTCATGAAGTAAGCACACAGTGATTTCTTGTTGACAACAAACTGCAATAATATATACAGCTTTCACTTCTCCTTGTCTCAATGTCAACAGACTATTATATATAGTTTGCTATATAATCCAATTACTTTTCTAAAATAGCCACATGAGCATCTCTTAAGGCTTTGCAGAATCTAAAGATGAAATGAAATGTGGAAATATAGTAGCCTAAAATAGCAATCTTATATTTACAAAATGATGGCATATATTTATGCCATGCCATCATTTACATATATATGTACACAAACACATACACATACATCTATGTGTTATAGATGTGTGTTAGTAAGCACATACACATTCACAGATTCATACATATAAAATATATACACACTAGTTATGAAAATATGTTAATATTTTATTCCAAAAAGCAGCTCTCATGTGAAATAATTTAATGATATAAGGAGCAAAAGTATTTACCCTGGCTATCCTGTCATATGTAGCAATACCTTAAAAGCATAAAATGGGCCGGGCGCGGTGGCTCAAGCCTGTAATCCCAGCACTTTGGGAGGCCGAGACGGGCGGATCACGAGGTCAGGAGATCGAGACCATCCTGGCGAACACGGTGAAACCCCGTCTCTACTAAAAAATACAAAAAAACTAGCCAGGCGAGGTGGCGGGCGCCTGTAATCCAAGCCACTTGGGAGGCCGAGGCAGGAGAATGGCGTGAACCTGGGAGGCGGAGCTTGCAGTGAGCTGAGATCCGGCCACTGCACTCCAGCCCGGGCGACAGAGCAAGAGACTCCGTCTCAAAAAAAAAAAAAAAAAAAAAAGCATAAAATGTTATATACAACATAATTTATATATCAATATATAGTATACATAAATTACAGATTAAAATTATATATAAATGGGCTTAGAATATTAAGGCAGAAAATATGAGTAAAAGAGGACATTAGAAAATAATATTGGCTTAAAAAGTCTCATGCCTGTAATGCCAGGACTTTAGGAGACCGAGGCAGGTGGATCAGTTGAGGTCAGGAGTTCAACACCATGGCCAACATGGCGAAACCCTGTCTCTACAAAAATACAAAATTGGCTGGTTGTGGTGGTGGGCACCTGTAGTTCCAGCTACTCAGGAGGCTGAGGCAGGAGAATCGCTTGAACCTGGGAGGCAGAGGTTGCAGTGAGCCGAAATTGTGCCAGTGCACTCCAGCCTGGGCAACAGAAAAAGACTGTCTCAAAATAAATAAATAATAAAAAATATGAAAGATATTAGTAATGTCATATACAGAATAAATGTTACTTAATGTATTATTATTTGCTTTCTATAAATTGAACAGCTTAATCGTGCATAATTAGTAGTATAGAGTTGCAGATGAAAATGCTTATGTTAATGCAAAACTTTGGAAATAATGAGGATTTACACCAGTAAAAATAAAACGTACCGTGAAATTTCTGTTTGTTTGGTTTTAATTATTTGGAATTGGCTATGGAGAATACATAATTTTTGATAAATGTTCTTTTATGAAATAAAGTTATGTAAGTCTTGGTAAATATTGTGAGACGATAAACAGTTTGCTGAATTATTTTTTGGTTTTGGTTACAATATCAGAAAGTTGAAAATTACATATCATATGCTAAAAGAACTTCTGCTGAAGCAGGTTTTAAGGGACTAAAACTGTTTTAATTATGGTATTCCATCAATGGAATATTTATTCTTTCTAAAACCTCCCCGCAATGTGAGAACAAATGATCCCGTCAATAAACTCAGTCTGTAAAGAACTCTTCAGTTGAGTATGCATTTAAATCACATAAACAATGCAAGTGGACAATTATCTGCATTTTCCATTGATCAATTTATACTTGAATTGTGAACAATCAAAATAAAATAGGCAAATATTCTAATAAATTAAAATATTTTACTCTGTTTACAGTTGAATTTTGGTTCAGAGGAAATACTCCTGCCACCTGTCACCTTGTTGCAAATTCCTCATTTTAGATAAATCTTGATTCTTAAATTTAAAACAAATAAATAGATGGTGAAGGAAAAATTCACAACTCGATAATCTGTTTTAATTTTCTTTTGGACAAATAAAACTACATTTTCTCTGCATTTTTTAACTTTTAAAAAGAAGAAAATCCTTTCATATATGACAATACACATGAACCTCTAAGACATTAAGAGAAATAAGCCAGTCACAAAAGGACAAATACTGCAAGATTCTACTTATTAGATATATCTAAAGTAGTCAAACTTATAGAAACAGAAGGTTGAATGCTGGTTGTGAGGGGCCAGTGGGAGGGGGAAATGGACAGTTGCTGATCAATGGGTCTAAAGATTCAGTTATGCAAGATGAATAAGTTCTGGAGAGCTGCTGTCTATCATTGTGTCTATCATTAACAATACTGTATTGTGCAATTTAAAAAATGATTAAGAGGGTGATCTCATGTATTTCACCACAATTAAAATAAAGTAATTTAAAAGTTAAAAAAAATTTTATAAAAGGAAAGCAGTGTGAAGTAAGCTGGTACATATAACGTTAAGAGCTTAAATAAAATAAAATATGAATATCCTTAAATAGGATAGCTGTCTGTTGGTCAAGATGCTTTTTATTTTTATTTTTATGTATTTATTTAATTTAATTTAATTTTTGAGTCAGAGTCTCGCTCCGTTGCCCAGGCTGGAGTGCAGTGGTGTGTTCTTGGCTCACCGCGACCTCCACCTCCAGGGTTTAAGTGATTCTCATGTCTTAACCTCCTGAGTAGCTGGAATTATAGGTTCCCACCACCACACCTGGCTAATTTTTGTATTTTTAGTAACGACAGGGTTTTACCATGTTGACCAGACTGTTCTCAAACTCCTAGTCTCAACTGATTCGCCTACCTTGGCTTCCCAAAGTGCTGGGATTACAGGCATGAGCCACCAGGCCAGGCACAGCTGCTTTTTAAAACAAAATCTACATATGATCACTTTATCAAGAATAACTCATCTACATTAGGATGAACAAAATATTTATTATATTCCTTGTCTTTTGCAGCAACGGATGGAACTGGAGGTCATTATTCTAAGTGAAGTAATTGAGGAATTGAAATCCAAATATTGTATGTTCTGCTTAAAAGTGGGAGTTAAGCTATGAGGATTCAAAGTCATAAGAATGATGTAATGGACTTCGGGGACTGGAGGGGAAAGGGTGAGAGAGGAGTGAGGGATTAATGACTATATGTTGGATACAGTATACACTGCTCGGGTGGCAGGTGCACCAAAATCTAAGAAATCACCGTTAAAGAACTTTTCCATTAAAGCAAAAATCACCTGTGCCCCCAAAACGATTGAAATAAAAATAAATACTAAAAATATACTTAAAATATTTCTTGTAATTTTAGATCATAAAATAAGAATATGTCCTAAGAAGTGATTCTTCGAAAAATGTCTGCATGCTATTTGCCTCTGCAGACTTATCTTAGTGAATCATTTCTTCCTCCTTTTCAAACTGCTTTTCTGAAACCTATCTTCCCCCCTTGTACACATAAACTCTTCTACCAATGTGCTTGTTAATTTCCAATCACCATATATCATGAAAATATTTTTAAGTAACAGGAAAAAAAAAAACAAAGAAATAACTGTGTTACTTTAATTTGTTTAGCTACACTCATATTCAAAATTTTTCAATTCTTTTAGACTAACTATATTTTACCTACAAGGAGAGTTTTATTTGCCTTTATGTAAATACAATTTTTTTTTTTTTTTTTTTACCCAGAGTCTTTTTCTCATTGTGATGCCTCTTCTTTAAGACTCAGCTCACAAGTCAACTTTTCTGAAAAACTTTTCTGAACTGCTCTGAGTAGATTCAAGTGGTTTTGCTTTACTAGGTCTTGTTTTATTTTGCTCTTCTTCACATAATACTTTTGTATGAGACTCCTGTCTGAATTTTAAAATGTACTGGCAGTGGGTTTTTAAAATTTTTGTGTCCACAACATTTAGCAAGGAAGCTATTATACTGTATTCAATATAAAAGTTTATTTTCAAAAATCCTTATTGGTAAGTAATTATAACAAAGAAGGAAAAGAAATAATGATATGAGCTACAGTATTTTATTATGTAGATGAATAACATAACACTGAAAAGCCATTTATCTGTAAATATTTTTTCTTTGCTGTCTCTGAAGGTATTCATTATGAGGCATAAAGTTTACAACATACAGAATTTTTTCTCATGAAACCGATACTACTCATAATAATGATTTCCATCAATTCCCTATTTCTCTCTTATTTTCAGTCCATATTGAAAACCATCCCTAGGTTATTTGACTTACAATGTCAATTTTATATGTTATTTTTCTGCTTTAAAACCTTAAATGCCTCATTTTCTGGGGGATGAAGTGTAAATTTGTATTTAAATCTTTCCGATCTTGAGCCACCTGCATTTCCTCCAGTCTTCATCAATTGCCTGTAGTAATCCCATATGCAAATTGAGGTCCTTACTTTCCCTGACCATTTTCTACACATTGCCATCCCTGAGGCTTAGCTTGTGCCATTTTTCCTACAGGAAACTGTTCTTGATTACCAATAACCTACATAAGCCCTTTGATTTTCTACAGCACTTCTTATTTGCCCACTACTTTGTCACTCATCATTTCATTATGGAAGCAGTATTCTTTCTAATTCCATGACTTATTTCTTGACTGTATTTCAAATAGATGGGAGAGAGAGATTTTTTTTTTATGCCCATTGACTTACTACATTTTGTAGAGTCAGCGTCAGTAAATATAAAAGTTTTCCATAAGGATTTCCTTTACTTCCTCTTTATATTTTTTTTTCCAAAATTCTTCTTTCCATACGGAAGTTTGAGTGTGCACGATTAGATTTTGTCTAAAGTCAGGTAGAATTAGATATCAACCATGGATTTAATTAAAACCTCTGCCACTTACACTGTTTTGGAAAAAAAAAAAATGCATGCAAGGCCTTTTGGGAAGAATTTGAAAAAAACGTTTAGGATTGGGTGTGATTTAGAGAAGTTTCAAAATACAAGTGAATCATATGAGGGTGTTTTTAAAGCATATCTTATAGTTAGCAGGATCAGCAAGTGAAAAATCTGTAGGGCAAGCTGGCAGGCTGGAGAAGCAGGTAGGAGTTGATGTGTAGTCTTGAGTCCGAAGGCTAAACATTCAGGCAGAATTTCTATTTTGCAGTCGGGAGGCAGAATTATTTTTCTTAGAGAATCTTTCATGTTTTCCCTAATGGCTTTCGAGTGATTGGATGAGGCCCATTCACATTATAGAAGCTAACCCATTTTTCTTAAATTCAACGATTCTAAATATTAATGACATCTAAAAAATGCACTAACATTTAGACTAGTGTTCGACCAAACAACTGGTGATCATAGACTACTCCAATTCACACATAAAATTAACCATCACCACTAGGAAATCAAGACAAATTCTACAGAGAAGTTGACAACCTAGAAAGTCCTTAAAAGGACGGTTGGAATATGGGAGTAGGAGAATATGGGCAGGCATTTTACTCAAAATAAACAACAGGAACAAAAACATGGCAAACACCAAAATATCCAGTCACACAATGAAATTCCTTTGTGCTAATGTTTACAAATCAATAGTACTTCTTTTCAAGACAAGTTGCCCAGGTAATTGGAAAAGACAAGGCAAAACAATATACATAATAAAATCATACCTACGTACACATAATAAAATCATAAAACCTTGAAAGTTGACAATACATTGGTAATCATTTATTTAAAAATTTCACTTAGTGCTGAATTTCTAAATTATCCACCTATCATTTGGATATCTAGTTTCTTTTCCTTTTTTTTTTTTTTTGAGACTGAGTCTCACTCTGTCACCCAGGCTGGAGTGCAGTGGTGCGATCTCAACTCCTTGCAAGCTCTGCCTCCCGGGTTCATGTCATTCTCCTGCCTCAGCCTCCAGAGTAGCTGGGACTACAGGCGCCTACCACCATGCCCAGCTAATTTTTTTAGTAGAGACGGGGTTTCACCTTGTTAACCAGGATGGCCTTGATCTCCTGATCTGGTGATCTGCCTGCTTCAGCCTCCAAAAGTGCTGGGATTGCAGGCATGAGCCACAGCGTCCGGCCTGTATATCTAGTTTATTCTTATTTCCACTTTAAACATATAGTTCTCTTGTGGGGCAAATAATTTGAGATTTGTATATGCTTTCTAGAACATTCTCCACTCTCAGGATGGCAATGTTGTGGTAATTATAGTAGGACTCTGTAGTGAACATTTCTTGGCTACAATCCAGGTTCTATCACTTAGTAGTAGCGTGAGCACATGTGCATTAGATAACCTGTGTCTCCAGCAATGGCGTGTGTGACACGGGAATAATAATTCCTACCTGCTGAGAATGTGTTAGAAGTACAGTCCAGGTGAAGCCCTAGCATCTTGCCTATATAATAATCTAGCTCAGCTATTATTATACAAATACAGCAAGGAACATTAATATGAACAATATAGCAATTATCCAAAAACAATAGTATAACAATAATACATTTACACAAAATGATGTTCACCCAGTGGGGTTAGAAGATTAGAGAGAGCTAATTTTGCTATCACAAGAAAAACCTTTTGATAATTATTTCCTGAAGTGTTTCCTTTTTGTCTCTAAAGAATTTTAATTCATTCAATTATTATTCACAAGGCAGTGTGTAAATTTTTATAATTCCGGTCACTAATTCAGGACACCATATATTTGCTAATGTCCTTCTTGGATTGTGTTACCAAGAAATTAAAGTTTTCCAGATATGCTGATCAGAGCACAGCATTCAGAATAACTCTATTTTCCTGAGAAAATACTTTATTTCTACTCATGTGTCCTAAATTTGATTTAGATATTTTTTACAGTAAATTGATGGCTCCATTGAATTTATAATCAACTTGAACTCACAGCTCTTTTACAATTTATCAGTAGTTGCTATGTACTTAATGTATTCAAACCAAAACAGGAACTTTTTCTTCATCCATATAGAGTTACCTGTTAGAGATCTTGGTTGTTGAATGTCCATGTCCTTACCGATTTTGATTCTATTAACTTATTAAACTATACTCCACTTGGTGGCAGTCACAGTTTGATAAATACAAAATGTCTACATCTTTAGGCATTTGAAACCTTTCCATGAGTAGAGGGTCAAGTTTAAGTCCTTAAGAACACCGTTACAGACATCCTCTCTAGACAGATACTGATATGTTTAGACCAATTCTGGGTCACGTTGTTAGAGTACGTATTAATTTATCTAAATCTACTTCAGTGTACTTCTCAACTATCTTTCTTGAACATCAGAATATCCCAAAATGTGTTTTCAAGGTCTCTGACAAATAAGATTTCTAATTTAGAGAACTCCAAAGAAAGAAACTGTGTTTTACATGATTAGTTCTGAGTGAATTTGTATGTATTATTCAATGGTATTCACTACCTTCAATGTTTTCACAATCATGTGGTTAAATCTGGAATAGGCTTATAGAGTAGAAGGCAATATCTATAACAATTTAGGGAATTAAACATCAATGGCCAAACATAAGAGTTTACTGATACTCAAGAAAACAATTGCTTTTTCTTTTATTCTGAGTGACAACTAGCAACTAGCTTCATTTAAATTATGGAATTTAAGTGGAAGTAATGTCTGCTCTTGAAGGACCAAGATTTTTGTTTGTTTGTTTGTTTGAGACAGAGGTCTTGCTGTGTCGCCCAGACGGGTCTTGAACTTTGTGGTTCGATGGTTTCTCCTGCCTCAGCCTCTCAAATAGCTGGGATTGCATGTGCACACCATAATGCTTGGCCAGAACCAAGACTTAAGAAACAGATGTGTCTCCTCCAAGTTCTCTCATTCTCAATCTGTTCTTAATGCAGAGAATTGCAATGTTTTAGGAAACGGCAGAGATTGAAGCTGTATGAACACTGTTTTCTGAATCAGGATTAGCTAAAAGCAGCTGGTTCTTCAGGAATACCTACTTTAAATTACTATGGGAAGGAGAACTAAACTTATTCTGTGTTTTCTTCTTTATATTTTTTGGGTTTATTTGATTTAGCAGTTAAGCCAGCCAAATTAACCCAGTTTGAATTCTTTCTGTAATTTACATATGAAAAGACTTTAGCTTGTACTTAAAGAGCTTTAATTATGAAAAAAAAATTGAGTAACACACTTAACCAATGCAGAACTCTTTAAGAAAATTCATCTTTGTTTAACTGGAATGTTTCTCTGAAGAGACTTTATTAAATCCTGCCCTTTCACAGAATCACTCTTTAAATCTTTGCATAATAAATAGGATTTTGGTTTGCTTTCTGAATGATGTATGGGTGCCTCACTTATAACTGCAAAATTAAAGTATCTCTATCTTCTAGGAGAAGCAATCCAGGAAGTGTTTTTACGTTACAATTATCAAGATTCAGATATGGCAATTGTGATTTTATATCTCAAGGAAGCGACAATCCACTGAAAATAATCTGCAGCATAGTCACTGGAATACCGTGAAGCAGAAAAGAGCATGCACTAGCCATCTTTGGGCATTGTTTTGATTCTGGCCAAGCATTATGGTGTGCACCATGCAACCCCAGCAACTGTGAGGGAATAGCCAAAGTTTGGATATCACAGTGGTAGACACCATCCGGTCCCTTCCACCCATCTGCCCCAGATCCACCTGATAAACCACACTATACTTTTTTAATTCAAAGTTATACAAACTATTATTCATTATCTTACTACTGAGAACATCTAAAAAGCTCTACCACTGTTAATCAAGAGGATCCCAAACCAAACTACCTTGCTAGGGGAAAAGTCTCTGGGGAAGGATGTGCTCCTTAGTTGGTTGTCTAGCCTTTTAGCTGAATGACCAACTCATTAAACATACCTCTCTTTCTTCATTAAGGGACGATCCAAACGCTATTACATTTTCTTATAAATTACACTAAACTTTTCTTTGTGTCCTTACATTACTCCTAGTAGTACTCTCACATTTCCCCCTGACTTTCTGGCCCAAGATTACTAGCCGTTTTTTCCTTCATACTTGAGAGACTCATGAGGCATCAAGATCACCTTCACTCCTGAAACCAATTGCAAGTTTGGGGGATCCCCAAGACCATTTGAAAGTTTGATAAACCATTTGAAAGATTTGCAGAACTCACTGAAAGCTGCTTTATTTATGGTTATGGTTTATTAGAGTAAAATACTCAGATTAAAATTAGCAGAGAAATAAATGCATAGGGAAGAGTTCCAAACTTGAGTTGTTTTCTCCCAGTGGAGTTGTAAGTGGTAATTTCTCCCAGCAATAACAGAGTTTTAATGGATGTGACAGAGTTTTAATGGATCCTGGTCCCATAGATGTGATTGCCCAGGTGGCTGTCCTTAGTATCCAATACCTTTGGGGGTTGACCTGACCTAAGGTATAGCTTTGGTGGCCTAAAGACCCCATAATAAATCATAATATTAGCCTAGACTATCTGGCGGGTCCAAAGTCCCCAAAATATATCATATTGTTATAGTAGCCCAAGGCTCCCAGTAAACAAAGACTCCAAGGGAAGACATTTCAAGGATCACCTCCCAGAAGAGGCAACCTCCCAGAAGCAAAGGGCAAAAGCCAGAACTCTCTTTGGGTAAGGTTAATCCATTACTCCACAATCATTTATTTGGAACTTCTCTTGATATGATTTAATAACAGCATATAAGAAAATATTATAGAAGTACATTTAATCATTTAGTTGTTAATTCAACAGGTAACTATTAAACACTTTTTATGTACCCTGACTTTCTATTTTCCCTATAAGCTCTCTGTTCTATACCCTTCATGACCTTTAACCTCACGTTTTGTTTTCTTGCCTTGTTATCTTGGGTATAAAGTTTTCCATTGCCTTAAGTGAGAATATATCACCCATGATCCTATTAGAAGGAAGTCCATCCCAGCTGTCAATGCCTAGCTCATGGAATTCTATTGGCATTAATTTGCCTGTCACATGACTGACATTACTTCCAATCACCTATGCAATGCAGCCTAATGCTCCCCTTCTTATCTGCTATTACTTCCCACCTCTTTCCTCCCCACCCAATCCAATTTCCACCACGTTCACTTCTCAACACTCTTAAAACATTTTACAGATGCTGCTGCCTAAGGCATTTTTGCAGGAGCTATTCTCTGTTTTTGAAGTTTTATTTAACATGTATCTGTTCGCCACCTTTTCTCAACTCTTTCATGCCTTCACTGGAAAGTCATCTCCTCCAGGAGGCCTATACAATGCTCTATCTGGAATTGAAAAACTCTTATTTCAATCTTCCTATCTCTTTTCCCTGCCTTATTATTACTATTTTTACTTATCATAAAATTCACCATGTAACATCCCATATAATTTAGTAATTATAATGTTTGTTAACTCCCTCTCCTTTCTGCTAGCAGATATCAAATGTCAGGATATATTGTATATTTTATTCACCATTTATCCTGAAAAGTTAGAATAAAACTTGATTAGACAGTAGGTGCTCAATGGGTATTTGTTCAATAAGCACATAAATAAATGGATAAAACAATGTATTTTCACATAAAATGTGTGACTCTTAAACAATATCTTTCTTCTTTTTATTCAGTTGGATACTGTAAATGTGTGTCATAAAGTACATTTCTTTTCATTCATCCCATTTAGCCACATTTCTGAAAGTTTTAGTTTTCTGAACTGTACTTGAGGCAGAGCAATCTAACCCAGGCTTTGAAGTCAGCAAGACGTAGATTTGTATTTTAGTTTTTTCACTACCAGTTGAATGATCCAGTGAAGGTTAATAATTTCCTCTAAAACTCAATTTTATTAGCTTTAAGTATGTATACTATCTACCTCATAGAGTTGTTGTGAGAGTTAAGTGTCACACAATATTTTCATAATAAACTTGTTCTTTTTATTTTCTTTCCACTAGTATATTTCTAGACATCAATTCCATTATTTAACTTCTTCCTCAATACCTCAGCTAGATTTTTTCAGCAAACTTAAATCTTGCTTTAATCTCTCTCCCCAGGTGATTACTACAGTTTCTCAGCTTGACTATATTGAGAATATTGAACAGAAAATATTATTAATGTTTCCTCATAAGTCCATTTGGTTTCTAGTTGCCAGCTCTTCTTCTTCAAAATATTAATCTTATATGTCCCATCAGGATTCTTTTCCCCTTTCAGAAAAGAAAAGTAACCAAATTTTCCCATTTTTATTGTTTTGATGTATTTTCATTTCCTCATAATTACTCAAAGCATTATCATCATATTCAAACAATCCCATCTACAATTACTTATAATCTCCTCAAATGACATTTTTCCCAGCCAGGAGGTTTGACCTCATATAGAGCAGTGAGAAACATTTTAATCATCATTTTTCTAGTCTTAGTTTTTCATTTACCCTTACAAATTTTCCCTTTATGGAAAACACAGAAACAATATGGTGTGATGTGTTTTTGCAATGTTATCCATTAACTTCTTACCATCAACTCCAGGCAGTGAGCCTATTCATTTATTGATAACTTTGTTCTCGTGTATTTAATAAAAAAAACTTTGAATTTTAAAAAATTATTATAAGCCTCAGCTAATACTATTCTTACAATTCTGTGATACTCGTGACTTTTCATATTGGTTTTTGTTCTATTTACATCTCATTATATGTTCTTATTTTCGTATCAATGTAAATATTCTTCCAGAATTTAATTTGCAGGAAGTTCAGAGGCAAATGTAATATATTTTAAAGATAAATCTTATTTTTCTTCCTCACAAATAACTACATAGCCAGAAATACTTTCTCCGAGAGCATTCGATTGCTTGAATAATTGTCCACTTTGAGATATGAATTAGTACATTCTTTCTACCCAAATTTTTAGAAGTCTGTCTTCCTAAAGTCTAGAATAAATTAATCATTATGCACACTCTTCAATTTCATGGCTATCCAAATTCCATGATGACAAAATTACTTTCTCTCTCAGTTGCCATTTCTTCCTCACCAAGTTATTCCTTCTTGTTCATCACTGTGAAGTCAGGAGAAATGAATCAGTAAATAATTCTTCATTTTTACCACAAAAGATCTTTTCTCATTGTTTCCCCATTAAAATGCATTGCTCGTAATACTTTATTTCCAAACCAAAATAGTAGGTTATATGTAATTTTTCTTAAGTATTCAGTTATTTTCAAGCATTTTAAAATGATAAAAGTATACCAGGGACCCCCATAACTAATTTTAGATGTCCCTGGTGATAATGTTTGAAATTGGACGTATTTTCTAAGCTTGGAAAAATAAAACTTTCAACAAAATGGGAATTTTCAACAAATATCTGGAGAGATGGGCTATCATAATAACTATAATAGCTTGTCTCTGAATCTGTATTAGGAAATTATTATGGATACATTCTTGATAGCCAAATTTTTAAATATATATTTCTTCAATAATAACACTCTATTTCTCTCTTTGAATCTTTCTTAAACCTTGAATTAACTATGGTAAGGAACGTTGTAACCGATGACATAGTAAGATTGCGTTCACTCTCAATCAAAACACTCTTCCTCAGATTTCACTCTCTGGGTCCACAATTTTATGTTCTTCTCCACTTGATTTTCTATGGGTTCTATTTATTTCAAAGTCCTTTTTCTATCAGTGATTATATTCATGAGGTTCTAAAATAAACATGTGTAATAATTATGTTTAATTTTATTTTTACTGAGTTGTATGTGTGATCAAAACATTTGGAATTTACTGGTTTACTTATTGCTATATTGGTGTGATTTCTCTGGGGAGTGTACAAAGGAAGTGTTCCTAGTCAAAATTAATCGCTCAACCCTCTATCTACCTCTTCCCTTTGTGTCACAATCATATCGGTTTTGCTGAGCTGCCTTGTAAGGTTAATTAAGTGCATGCATACCTTTGTAATACGTTGAGGTTTCAGCAAAATTTAAACCAGTGGATCACTTCCTTCTTGAAAATTTCTCTTCCTTAGCTTTTTTGTCATCACAGTCTTTTGATTTTCATTTTACTTTCATATGCTCTCTCTTCTTTATAAACATATCCCTTATGCTTTGTTTTCCTGTGATTTGCCTGTGTTCTGCTGCCCTCATCATTATATGTGCTCATTCTTGGTGGTTTTTCATAAGCACTACAGGAGTTTCGAATACCTTGTAAATGCCACTGACCCTCAAATTATCTTTTTAATAAAATTTTTTCTTCCTCCTTTTCTCCCTGACTCTGTGAGTTGAATCACCACTGATTACCCAAGCCTTACAAATGAGAACCACAGCTAACCTTCTTGCTCTCAATGAATTCTGTGTTCAATTTGCCATAAATTGTTACAGATTCTACAGTCTGAATACCTCTTGCATTCATTTTCTTATCTAATTTCCAACTGACATTGTATTAATTCAAAATTCATCCATTTTTACCTGGATCACTGATATAACCTTTTAATGGATTTCATCCTCATTCTGTCATGTGGAGCAGATTTACGCTTTCCAATTTCAGCTGGGCCCTCAAAATTATCTGGCAATTCTTTTACTTGTCAGTCAAATGAATCTTGATTTTATAGCCCTGACCTATGTACTAGTATGAACATTGCTCTCTTTCTCACCCTGTCAAGTCATGATTTTTGGGAGTCTGACAATGACGCTTTGCAAGTGACCACATGGGAATTTATAAGCTTCTTTCTCCATGCCAAATTGTCCCTGATTCTGCTGTCTTGCTCCTGCTACCATTTTCCCATGCCTGTGAGCAGCTTATAAGAAATCTCACCATTGTTCCATTCTAAAATGCCAACATCCCTAGTAATTAAGTTGTTTTTAGATGTTCTGAGAAATTCTCATCTTTGGGATATTGAAATGATTCTGATCTCGCTAGAGGCAGGGAGAAGGGCTTCTCCCAGTCTAATGTTACACTTCACTGTGCCAACTCCAAACCGTAATATCCAACATCCCTCTAACAGAACCTTGAAAGTTTCTGACCCTCACTCCTTAACCAGAGTTGCCCTCATTCAACCATGCTGTCACAAATGATGTGGACTTCTATGAACTCTTTATTAGAGTTCATTCTTTATTAGATTACTCTTTTTTCCCCCAACGTTTTACCCTTCTAATTCTATTCCTTTAGAGAAAATCTCTTCTCTAAAAGATATAAAATAAAAAGTCGCCTTCATTTTAATGGAATCAGTAGATAGTGGGGAATGTAGGGAGAGATGGAAAGAGGAAGCATACTGCTAACTTTTGAACAGAAGTAGGGAGCAAAAATATTACTTGTCAGCATTGTCTGAATTCATCTTCTTTGTGGGCTTTCCTTGGCTTGCACTACGCATGTGAAATGTTCTATTCTAAGCCTACTTGTCCTTCTTTGATGTCTATTCATCTTTTTTTATTCATAACTCTAAGTTCATGCTATTGCTTCCAACTTCACAGAAAAAACTAGTTTCTTATTTATGTATTTGTTCAACAAGCATCTATTGAGAGCTGGAAATACATTTCTCTTCAAGAAGTTTACAGTATAATAGAGGAAACAGAAAACAATATTAAGTGATTATATAGCTGTGGTCAAAATCCACGTAGAATACAGGGGACTCAGTGAAGGGAGAGTGAAATTTTGTTAGAGATGGAAATCAAGGCTTCACAAAGAAATTGAAATTTCAGAAGTCTGCATTTATTCCTCCCACCAATATCATACGACTGTTTTGAGAATTAAAGGTTACAAAATATATGATGCCAACTTGTAACATTTAAACCTTAAATGGTTTAATAAGCGTATGTGTGTGAAAGAGAGAGAGAAAGAGAGAGAGAGGGGGAGATATTAATAAGAGGCCATTTTTGACTTCCTGTTTAAAGGAAGGAATTTTTTTTTATTATTTTTACCTTGTTGTGGATGAATCCGATAAATTATGTAAATATGTAATTTGACTGAAATCTTACTAGTTTTTCCATTAGGAAACGCTTTCAAGCTCTCTGTGTTTTCACTTTATTATTATTATTTAAAATTTCATAGAGTATATACTCGTGAAAAACCTTTGACTGAGAAGGATGATGGTGATCATCAGAATGAACAAGTTTGTTGTCAGCCTTTAAAGTTGTTTATAGTAGAGGAGAAAAGGACGAAATAATAGCTGGATGTGAAATAAACAAGTCCAAGTTTTATAAAATTGTAACATCATTGTAAAAGGTTCTTTTAAATTCTGTCTTAATAGAAAAGTGAATGGTAGTCCTCCTTCTCTGCTTTGGGGAAAATTGTAGCTCAGATATATGTACAAGGCCTTAAAACTCATTTTAATAGTGTGGTCATGGCTGAGGGTTCTGCCCAGGGTTTTTTATTTACACTAGCAAGTACACAATTAGTAGCAGCTTAAAGAAATATCAATTCAGACCTTTATAAGCAATAGAAAATAAAGTATTACCCTCAAAGGCCATCAATGTATCTTACTGAAGTCATTAACCTTTAAAAGGAGAGACACTTTTAGATGTTTATTTATTGTTTTGGGAATGTCCTACCAGTCCTGCCTTGAGATCACACTGCTGTAATGTTCTAATACATAGTATCTATTATCTTTTTGGGTAAAGGTGTATTAGTCTCAGTTTGGTTAGGAAACCAGAACTTCTCTAAGAATTGAGAAAATAAAGTAGTTAATGTAGAAGCTGAGGATATGGGAATGTGAGAAGGAGGTGGGTTATGGGGTAATTAGTGAGTAGAGGGATGGTAATATAGGTTAGGAGGGTCAAGAACCAATCACTGCTGACATTAGCCTGAAGCACTGAACAAGAGGACTCCAGTGTTGGCTGGGGAATTACTTCAAGTGCTAGTGTTCAACAAAGAAGCAGGGACATCACGGAGATATTTGAAATCCTGGTGTGCGTCCATCATGACCTCCTGAGGGAACTGTAACTTCTTCTAAATGTGCACAAGTTCCTTTTATTGTTAAACTCTAACCTGGAATCATATAAAGGAAAGGGTATTCTGGGAAACGTAGTTTCTGACTTCTCTGCACTCTAGAGGAGTCCTTAGGAGTGGACTCCAACAGTGCAAAGCAGACAACTAGACAACTGGTAATCCAGAAAGTGTGAACAATGTGTTGTATGCCAGACTTGATATTTGTTACTTCATACTTGCTATTTAATAAAGAGATGGTGAAATTAATTTTATAGCTAAAAAGTGAAATTTTAACTACACTTTAAATTTGACATAGTTTCTCATTATATCCTAAATATTTTGAAATGAAATGGTTAACAAAGAATATTGTGTTTTCTTCACCTTGCGAGAAATCAAACACGAATAAGCCAAATATACTGAACAGCATGAGACTGAAAAATATTATTTATCTAACAAAATTTTTGTGTTTTTTTAATTCATGTTGACATACTTAAACATATTAACCTTTCATTTGGTTAGTTTGATAATATGATGAAATTATATTGATTCTGCTTATCACTAAATATAAAAACACATGTGTATGTGTTCTGCAAAACATGATCAAAGTGTTATTACTGATTCTGAAAATCTTTTTATAAGCCCATATATATGTGTGTGTGTGTGCGTGTGTGTATGTGAATGTGCGTCTATATATAGTAAAACTTACATATAATGTATATAGACCTGTGTATGTATGTATATATAAATATATTTTTGTAAGAAGCTGTACATATCACAAAGCTTTTGTACAAATCACAAACTAATTAGAGCAATGGATTCTTTTATTTGTAGCAGTTCAACTTGTTTAATAAACAGTTATTATATGTAGTTCTGAGCCAAGTCCAATGCCATAAACCAATCAAAATACGTTATTTTTAATACCCTCAGTATTCCCGCTGGTAGAGCAGTGATACTTTTCTTATAAAAATTCTGCCTTTGGGGCATCAAGCTTTTCCAGCTTTAAATAAGACAAAATTGATTTTGTTGCAGCAGCCTAGATTTTTGTGTAGACCTATGTTAAGATACTTTTTTTAATTAAATGTCAAATCCAGCTTGGCACTGGAAACACAGTGCATGCTTGATGTTTGAGGAAAAGCTGTCGACTTGTCTTTCCCTGTCAAATTGCCAGCTGCCTCGTAGTGATTAGTTTAGGCTAAGGGATCACTGTTGGGCAGAATTTCGTGTCACAAATGGCTCAGCACTGTGTGACTTCGGGGAAGATGTGAGACAACCTATTTGTCTTTGCGAGATTGAATTTTATACTTTTAATTATTTAAGGTTATTTTAGGTACTTTTCTTGTAGATGTAATAATAAATCAGAAATCCCATTCAGAGAAAGGCATTAAAAGGAAAGTTGAAATCCTTCTAAGTAGTAATTTCTATGAATCTTAACATCTGGTGCTATAGTTGGAGTAGAAGATTTATATTATATTTGCCACAACAATATTTTGTATTACTCCTTTTTAACATTTTGAGAAATCCAAACCATAAAGTAATTGGTAGTCAAGACACTGGGACTCTGCCTCTGTTCTTTAGGACAACTTACTCCTTGTGGTGATGGTTTTTTTGCAAGATTGCGCAATCCTGTAATAAATTACAAACCAGAAGCGATTATCCAGATAATTAAAGCCTCCCACTGTTCCCCAAATAAATAAACCAAAAGAAAAAGAGAAGAAACATTGTTGGCATTTTTCCTACTCAAGGATCCAAAAAAGAAGTCACTGCAGCTGCTATTGTTAGTACAGTCAGAAACAACGCACGGTTGTTGTTGAAACAAACACTAGCAACATAAAGATGAGAGGGGAATTCATTCACCGAGGCAATTTCCAGCAGCAGTATTGAAGCTTTTCTTTGGTAGCAACAGCCAAGCTGTGTCCAGGCCAGTGGTGGAGGACTACTGTTGTCTTAGAGTCGTTTTTTTTTTTTTTTTTTTTTTCTAGATATTAATGTAGGTGCACCAAGTTTCTTTTGGTTAGGATTTGCTTTTTCTTTTTTTCATCATTTTGCTTTTAATCTTTCTATATACTTATACATCTCTACTGAATAGAATACTATTGGATATTTTAAATCCCATCTGATAATATTTGATTTACACTGACCCATTCAGTTCATTTACATTTAATGTAATTACCAGTATATTTATTTTTCTTTATTATCTAATTTTCAGTTTTGTATTTGCTTTATTTGGTCCATATTATTTCTTTCCTTTTTTCCTCCTCAGAATTGATTCTTTTTACTTTTTCCATTATTTTTTTACTTCTACTTTGGAATATATTTATCTGCCTTAGAATGTTCTAAAGATTACAATGTAAATATTAAACTTACCTAATTCTAAGGCTAATGAATACCTTTATCCTACTCCCAGAAAATATAAAGATGTGGACTCATTCATCTATGTAAACGTTATGCAATTATATTTTTTACCCTACAATATACTATAATTATGTATATAGTCAGTATTTGTTTAGATTTACTCATATTTTTACTCTTTTCTATGCTTGTCCTTTCTTGTGTCCTCACACGTCTTTTACATAAGACTAATTTGCTTCTGAGTCAAGTATAGTGATAGAATTTCTTTGTAAGAATCTGCTGGTGGTAAACAGCTAGATTTTGTCTGACAAAAGTCTTTGTTTGTACATGTACCAACCATAATGCTTCTCTAAAAGTCTTTGTTTATTCCATCAATAACATTTATTGAAATCATAGCATAAGACAAAATGAAAGAGTCTGGTTTATACCTTATCCCATATTCTCTTCCTATCCCCAGCCTCATCCCTCACCATAAGGATACTGCGTAGACACCCCAGCCTGCATGTCTAAGTTTTGTTTACAAAATCAGTCTCCATTTCAGGGGTGAAGCCAAAGCAAGACCAGAAAGGAGTTTTGTACAATGCTGGACTCAGGGCAAAGATCCTGGTTGCCCGGGTCTGAGGTTAGAACTATTTATTTTGTGATATCTCTTGAAAAAATGTTTTTACAGTATTGAGTTTTAGGTTCACAAATTCTACTCCTCAGTCTTCAGGAGTCTATCAATACTGTCCAGAAACTAGCTCTCAGACTCATGTAACTCACTCAAAGATAATCATCTGGTCCTTTTATCTGACAATTTTAAAGACCTTCCCTTTGTCTTTGACTTTCTGAAGTTTCACTGTGATGTATCTAGTATGGACTTCTTTTTATTTATTTTATGTGAAGTTTATTGGGCTTTCTGTATCTGAGAATTGGTGACATTCATTAGTTCTGCAATATTCTCAGCCATTGTTTCTTTAAATTTTATCTTTAGTCCATTTTATGTATTCAACAATTATGTATTTGCTGAGTGCTTAACATGTGCCAAGCACATTTCTATGTATTAGGGATATGTATCTGTTCAAAACAGTCAAAAAACATCTCTATTCTAGTGGTTCTAGACAATGTGCACACACACAAAAAATCCATAGCATTTAAAAGATTGTTAGTAGTTATTAAGAAAAAATATTAATGAAACAGGAAAGAGGGCAGAAAGTATCAGAAGCATAGTTGCAATTTAAATAGTGTGTTCAGAGAAGGCCTCAATGAAAAAGTGATGCTTGTGCAAATACACGGAGGAGGAAAGGGAGTGAGCTTTGTGTATATATGGGAAAAAGAGATCTCATGAACAGGGATTCACAGGCATAACAATCCTGACTTGAGAAGAAGTCTGATACGTTCACAGATATGTAAGGAAGCTTAACAGGCTTGTGCAGGATAATATTTTCATTTCTTTAATCCTTCTAAGAATATCAAATTAAGGTCATCATACATAGGAGAGAACAATGGGGTTCTCCATTTTTAATTAAGAGGTACATTAAGCACAACATACCCTAGTGTTGTAATAGATATGTGCTGCAATTACAGATACATATGCTATGCACACTTAATGATTATATTCATTTTGGTTGTATACATGAAACTTTATTGGTTCATAATAGCTAGGGGTTTAACTATATGAACACAGACAAATGTCTTTTATTTCTCAATGATTTTGTATATTATTTGGTCTAATCTTAAAGGAAATTTAATTTTATCAAGTAGAAGTTCTTATTGTGTAAAAAATACATTTAACATTCAATTAACACAATTAGAAAAGTATTTTGGAGGAAAATTTTGAGAATAATTTTTCTCCCTTGGGTAGAAATGCATATTCTTTTTTGAAATTTAGTTTCAATTTTTCAATCAAATCTAATGCTAAGGTAACTTAGAAGCTGTATAGAATCTGCATCAAATCTCGCAAGGCTGTTCATAAGTAGTGTTTCATTGACTTAATCATCTTAAATGGAGTTGATGCCAATGAAAATCCTCTTAAATACCATAAAAGAACTGCATTGATGAAAAAAATATTTTATTATCTTAAAAACTGTCAATTACAATTACATTTGCTTCTGATCATTTGTGCAAATAATTTATGAAATCTTTAGATAAATGAGATAAAAGAAGATCTTTCAGGCTGAGACTATTTAATCAAATGGATACCCGGTTTTCTCACCTGGGGACATACTTTTCCTAGAATTATAAGCAATACAGAATGGAAGAACTTTCTCTTCTTATTGCTTTACTAAAGACTTGCCTTTGCAAAGACACCACCTGGTCATCCCTGGTCATGCTAATAGAATATTTTGCAACTCTTTTACTGGCCTTTTTATCGACATATTCATGCTTAGGGATTTCATACTGCACCAGGACTTCTGTATGATGACAATCCTCTAGTAATTATCTGTATTCAAGATTTTTCTCCTCTTCCCAGGACATATATAAATAATTGCTTATTGGTAATCTCGATTTTGGTGCTTCAAAATTGTCTCAAATTTCACCCATCAAATTTATTTTACTGAAAAAAAATCCCTTTTCTTTTCCTGTGTTCTTTACTTCAGTGAATGGCATTACCAGCTGCCATAAAACTTGACTGTAATATATCTTGAACCCTGTTTTATCTACCTATCTATATTTCTATGCATACATCTTTTTCAGAGAATCACTTTTTATTTCATTTTAATGGCTTTGTTAAGATAAAATGAACGTACCATACAATTTACCCACTTAGAGTTTATAATCACTTTTATCATATTCATAGTTGTGTATCCATCAATACAATCAATTTAGACACTTTTATTATCCCCAAAATAAACCTCATAACGCTGAAATGCCACCTACCAACCCATCCTTTCACAACACCACTAGATAACCACAAATTGACTTTTTTTTTTCTTTATAGATTTATCAGTACTGGACATTTCTTATAAATAGCATAAGACAATATTGGCCCTTTGTGACTAGCTTCTTTCACTTCACTTTTTTTCAATGTTCACTCATATTATAGCAGGTATCAGTACTTCATTCTTGTTTTATCATCAAATAATTTATCATTGTATAGATATACCACATCTTGTTTATCCATTTGTTGATTTATAGACATTTGGTTTACTTCTACCTTTTGATTATTATGAATAATGTTGCTAAAAGCATTTATGTACAAGGTTTTGTGTGGAGATATGTTTCATTTTTCTTGGGTATATACCTAGGAGTGGAATTGTGAAATCATACAGTAGTTCTATGTCAAAGCATTTGAGATATTGCCAGATAGTTTTCCAAAGCAACTGCAACATTTTACATTTCTACCAGCAATGCATGAGTGTTTCATTTCTCCACATCCTAACACTTGTTATTTTTTATCTTTTAGATTATAGTCGTCATAGTGAATGTGAAGTGTTTTCTCATTGTGTTTTTCGTTTGCATTTGCACAATGACTAATGATGTTGAACACATTTTCCTGTGCTTATTTGTCATTTGTACATCTGCCTTGTAATAAGTTGTATTCTGATACTTTGCCCATTTAAAAATATCGTCTTTTTATTATTGAGTTGTAACAGGTCTTTATATATTCCAGAGGAAAGTACCTGCTACATAAACCAGCCTAAGATGGCCTCTTTTTATTGGCCTTGAGGATGCTTATTTCTTCACTTAGGCTGAGACCTGTTAACTCAAAAGCTCACTGGTGCCAAACTTAAAGTTTTGCACATCAATTGTTTTTGCCCAAACAAGCTGATTTTTAGCCATTTAGAGACTGCCTGCTTTGCATATCCCGTAAAACCTTGCCTCACATCTACTAGCAATAGATAAGCCCAACCCTGCTTATGCATTGGAGATGCTGCTTTTTGGAGCTCTCTAACCCAGAGTTTTTCTTCCTAGTGACAAGAACCCTTGCCCTTTTCCACTTCTGTGTAGGAACCATCACTTCTTAGTCAGCATAGCCCAATATAGTTGTTTGTGCTATTGCCACATCATGGCAATATATTTTTCCTTGATCGGCCTCCCAAATCCCTTCAAATTCTGATAGTATCTTATTAGATATGTGATTTGCAAATTTTCCCCATTTATGTGGATTGTCTCTTTATTTTCTTGACAGTGTCCTTTGAAATACAAAATTTCTAATGTTGATGATGCCCAGTTTATCTTTTTGTTGTTGTTAATTGCGTTTTTGATGTCATTTCTAATAAATTGTTGTCTGATCCATGGTCAATAATATTTATTTCTCTGGTTTCTTTTAAAACTTTTCTATAGTTTTAGCTCTTACATTTATGTCTTTATGCACTTTGAGTTAAATTTTCCCTATGGGGTAAGTTCAGCAAGCTTCATTCTTTGCATGTGGATATCCAGTTGTCCCATGGTCACTTGCTGAAGAAAAAAAATTAGTATCTCTTATAGTAGTATCTTTTTATCTACTCTTACTACAGTTGCTCTAGTTCATTTCAACTTTTTTCTGAATTATATGAACCAGTGCCCCAATTAACTGATATTTGTTTCTTCATTTATTTTCTGTACTATGGCCAATGAATTTTCTCAAATAAGAATTTGATCATATCCTTCTCTTGTTTAAAACGTAAAAATGAAGTTTTATGATTTTGAGTAAAGTAGAAATATCTTAGCATGGCACACACGTGTTGTCTTTTTTCTCACACTTGCCTTTTATGCTACATACATATATATACAATAATTATACAGAAGAGGTCTCTGAAAGAAATCTATAGTTTACAAAATTGTAATTGTTTCAAGACACTTATTTCTTATGTGTCTTCCAACACTGCAAAGGCATTTTTATAAGCATGTATTTTTATAAGCATTTTTATAATTTTAGTATGCCATGTGCACCCCTCTCAGTTCTGTGCCTTTTCAGATGCTGCTTCCTCTTCCTGTAAAACTCTCAGTGTCCTTTAGTTCTAGGTTACTCATCAAAGCTTTGAGAAAGTCTTCCTTAAGCAGTGTAAGATGGGGTTAGTTTTTCTCATAGATTTAGAACTTGCACCTATCATGGTGTTTATGATAGTACACTGTATTCACCCAATGATTGTCTTCCTTCCCCTAGTTTGTAAATTCACCAAGTTGAAAGACTGTCTTTTTCCCCATGGTGTCTCCAGGGCTGAGTACGGTAGTGGATACAAAGTAGACATTAAATTAATAATTACTATGTTGAATTACTTACTTACATTAACAAAATCAATAAGAAAATCTAATTTGAGTATTTTAGTCCAATTTTGAAAAAGCATGACCGTGAGTTACTGTAGGTATAGGAACATAGATTATTTAATGAAGAATAAGATTACTACCCTTAAGTAGTTTATTGGCCATGCTAGATATAAACCCATGAAGTATAATAATCCATTTACATATATCCAAGAATGCATTAGAGAAAGAAATTCTAAAGAAGTTCTCCAGAGAAGTTTACTGTTAAACTTTTAGAAACTCGTTACTGGTCTCTCTTTTAAAATTCTAAATATGTTTGCTTTCTTGGGCATATATTGTGTTATTTCCATGAAAACAAAATATAGCTCATTTAGTATGTAAAATAGACAAACTATACACAAAACACATTTACTTCAATTCTGCAAAGTTATGCTATTTTCTTCATATCTAATTACCATTCTAAGTGGTGGAGATAAACAGTTTTTGCTCTTGCATAAGTTTCGATTCTTGGGAGGCAGCAAGTCATAGAATGAAATAATTTCAATGCAGTAGGGTAATTGCAATGATTTCATTTGTAGGCATAATAATGGGAACTGGGCTAGTTCAAACATCTATGATTCTATGATGTATTTGGAAAAATGAAAGGCAAAATTATTATTTTCAGCAATTGCATAGTAATAAATGAATAAAACAAATTGTGAATATAACGATTATAAGTTTTTTTTATGGTTACTAACAGAGAAATGTTACGTCTCAAAATAATCTCTCATAGTAGGTAAAACATAGTACCTCAAAAACGATAGTGGTAATGAAGGTCATAGTAAATCTTCATTGCCATGTTCAATAATTAAATCTCATAATTCTTTACTGTGCAGATTAACATTAGGCAATATCTTACATTATAGACTGGCTTTTTTTTTTTTTTTACTTTAGTTATTTTTTACTACAGAGTGGAAATTAACCAGAAATTGAATGATGGTGAAACCTTAATAGCTTTAGTAGTTTAAGGCTATTCAAATAATTATACAGAAGAGGTCTCTGAAAGAAATCTATAGTTTACAAAATTGTAATTGTTTCAACACACTTATTTCTTATGTGTCTTCCAATACTGCAAAGGCATTTTTATAAGCATGTATGTGTGGGAAATTCTGACGGAGCCAGGGTAATTTCCTTTTCTTTTAGTATCCTTGAACTTAGAACAATCAATTTAAGTTGGTTTTGGATTAATATTGAAGCTCTTATCTCCTGTGGAAAATTTACAACTATTTTCTAACTATCTACCTTTAGAGGAATAATTCATTTAAAAAATAGCATAACCTTAGAGAGGCAATAATGTCATATTTAGGGAAAAGGCATAAGTAATGTCATTCCTATGCCTTCTTTACAACCTCAGCAATAGATTTAAATAAATAGTATTGCCACAGGAAGCAAAACTAATATGTAGGAACTTTACAAAATGCATCTTTTCAACCAGCAGCAGTGTACATATAAAATGATGCTGAATCAATTGGCTATCATCTTGATACTAGTACCCCACCAGAGAGCTAGTTGGAGAGCTAGTTAGCACACTGATAAAGATTTCCCTGCCACAACCTATTACTGCTTTACACTTTTTCTTAGCCAAGAGACTATTTCCTATCTCCAGAGACTGCAGCTTGGGATTAGTGGTATTTCTTTTATCATGTCACATTCTAAAGAGTGACTTAAATTAGGAAACTATTAAAAAGTTTAGATATTCATGTAAAAATAATGCTTCAGGAAGTTAATAAAAAAATATGATAAGGTGATAGCCCCATCAAGGCATTCCACAAATAATTTCAATACATTCAGGATGTTTCAGACAAAGAACAGAGATAGATAGATAGATAGATAGATAGATAGATAGATAGATAGATAGATAGAGGCAGATATCTAGTAATATTTTATTCATAATTTCCAAATATTCTCATGGTGATACTTATTCCCATAGTCTAAAAAATAACTATTTTATAAAAGAATAAAAATACCAACCGCACCAGAGGAGAAAATACTCATAATCACCTATCCAATAAACGACTTGTATCAAGAATATATAAATAACTTTCAAAGTTCAAAAATAAAAAGTCACCTAATATAAAATCAATGAATTATGTGCATATACATTTCATCACAGAAGATAAACGGACATCAAATAGGCACATTAAAAGATGCTCAATCATTAAATAAATGAAAATTTTGAATAATGAGATACTAATCTACTTAGAATGTCTAACATTTTAAAAAGAGTATGCAAAGTGTTCGCAAACATGTAAAAATGTGTTAACTCTCATACACTACTGTTGAAAATACAAAATGCCAAAAACACTCAGGAAAGTAGTTGGGCATTTGTGTACAAATTTAAGTGGATATATACTATGTGACCTGTCATGCCACTCTTAGGTATTTACCTAAAAGAAATGAATACATATGTACATATAAAGATTTCTACATAAATGTTCATAGCAGCTTTATTTATAACAGTCAAACACAAGTGAATGGATAAAAAAATTTTGGTACATCCGTACAATGCAATATAAAGGCATAAACTATTCGTGCATGAAAAATGAATGGATATCAAAATAACTAAGTTATTTCATTATATGCAATTTGAGAAAAATATATAGTAACACAAAGATAATCACTGGTTGCCTGGAAATGTGGTGAGATTGGAGAGGAGGACAAGAAAAGGAGAAATGAAGATCACAAGAGAACATGAGGACATTTTGAGATTAGTAATGGAGATATACCTGTGTGTGTGTGTATATATATATATATACATGCATCTCAACTTTGATAAAGTGTCTATACATATCATTGGTCTATTTTGTCTTATATAGTTACATATATCTTATGTATATTTCATTGTATATGTATATGTATATGTAATCTTGATTGTGCTGAGAATTTCAACAACTTATCAAGTTGTGTGCTTTAAGTATGTGCTTTTTATTTTTTATGAGACGTACAGTTCAACCTACATTTAGGCTAGTTAAATACTCTTTTCATATTTTTCAAAATGGTTTCTACATGACGTATTTTTAGTGGATGTTTTGTCTTTATTTGTGGGCTCAATAATCCTTTCGTTAAAAAAAAAAAATCCATGTGATAAACTCAAAAAATACATTATTCTTGCAGGAATTTTATTAGTGGCTTTGTTCCTCAGTAGTTTAACTTCAGAAACCGGGTAGGTCCTTGGAGTTTTCTTCTTCCCTCTAGAGCAGGGATTGTCAAATTTTTCTACAAAGGGAAAGATTTGTATAATGGTAAATATTTTAGGCTTTTCAGGTCGTGTAAGAACTTGATTCCTTTTCTTTTCTTCCACTTCCTCTTCTCTTCCACCTTTCTCTCTTCCTTCACAATCCTTTAAAAATATACAAAGCATTCTTAGTTTCTTGGTGATCCAAAAGTAAGCCACAAGCTAGATTTGCCTTCCAGAGCACACAGTGCTCACCCCTGTCCTTTAGGATGGTGGCTCACACACTGACACGTTTGGTGGAACCATTTTTCCTGCTGCCAGTCCCTGCTTACTTCATGTCACCACATGATGGTTCTCTGGGGTCATGGCTTGAGCCTTTTCTACCACTACCTTTTCTCCTGCACAGCGGCTGTCCCTAGATGGCTGGTGAACTCTGCTTATCCCTTTGTTCTCTGCTGTATTCGTAGGTTTTCACATTACTATAGAGAAATGACTGAGACTAGGTAATTTACAAAGAAAAGAGGTTTAACTGGTTCACAGTTCTGCAGACTGTACAGGAAATATGGCAGTATCTGCTTCTGAGGAGGCCTTGAGGAGCTTTTATTCATAGTGGGAAGCAAAGTGGGAGCAGGAGTCTTACATGTCAGGAGTAGGAGCAAGAAAAAGAGTGAAGAGGTGCCACACACTTTCAAACAACCAGGCCTCATGAGAACTCACTCGCTATACAGTACCAACAGGGGATGGTGCTGAACCATTCATGAAAACTCCACCGTCATGAACCAATCACCTCTCACCAGGTCTTTCTTCCAACATTGGGGACTACAGTTTTACATAAGATTTGGGTAGGGACACAGATCCAAATCATATTATCTGCCCAGTCAATTCTTTTCACAGTTCTGCTAGAAACTCACCAAAGTGTAAACAGAACTGACTCTTAAGTATGAACTAGTCTCTTAATTCTGAACTAGTCAAATCTTTAATGAGGCCCCTATTACATGTTACATGAACAAGAGTTGCTTACCTTTGCAAACTCAAATAATATCTTACACTGTATTTGCTTTCTAGTTGCCACTTAACTGTACATTTCTAGATGTTTTCCAGACCTTGTGCTAAATCTGATTCTGTAGCTGTTATTGTCATGCAATTATCACACTCCATTTGGCATTTTACTTACCCGATACTTATCTTAGAATTTGTCATTTATGACACTAAAGTTCATCTTTTATCTGAAGGTAGGAAAATCCCTGTCTTCAGTTTTACACTTTTTTTTAAATGTGAATTGACATAATGAAGGTACTTAGATGCTAACAGTTTATTAACTTCTTTTTTTCAGTTTATCTAGATCCCCTTACCTCTCCAAGCAGGGTATGCACTTGCCAAAAGGGTAAATGGATGAAAACAAATTCATGTAACAATCAATATAACTGGAGCTACCATTCCCTAAGACCTTCACATGCTATTGTCAAAATTTGAATATTATCAAAGAAACTTCTCCCTTCATGTTCTGAGGTCTTCATTTGTTACTTGTTTCTTTTATTTTGGACCTCTTTGTCCTTTCTTTCCTACACACATATACTGTAGCAGGTATGCCATATGAAGCTGAACCCCTGTTACAGATGGCAGTGGCTGTTTTACCTGGAGTCTCCACATGTTCTTGAAAATAGCAGAAACAACAAATCTTGGATTGAGCAAATAATACACATTTTACATAGCACATCACAATATCAGGATAACGTTTATTACATTTATAATTTGACATAAATAAAAAAGATTAATAAGTGTTTATGTTGTAGGCATACATGTCCTCAATATTAAAGCACAAAACCCTGATGCTCTTGTACATATCTTTCTGTTGCTATACTACCCTAGGCTAAAGTTTGTTTAAATTCTCTTACATTATAATTCTTCAACCCCAAATATAATGAATCACCTGGATATAAAAGGAAATCATTGGGCTATTCAAGTACAATACATTATTGATCACTTCAATGCTAGTTCACTTTCGTTCTCTTTAAAATAACTGCAGGAACATCACAAATGCCACATTTAATTTGACTGTATTTCTTGTTTCTGTGGTGAAGACCTGTCTTCTATAGTATCTGTCAAAATTTAAGCTGGGTGTATGTTTCAAAGAATCCCTTTAGCATAAGGTCATGGAGGCAAACACCAATTACATGAAAATCGAATATGTTCATGTATAATAAATACTACTGGATAAAAAAAAGTACATGAAATTCTAAAAACATATCTGGGTTTTATTTAAAAGCGTTACCAATTTTCAGTGTAAAAATGTCTGAACCATAGGTAAACATTGCTACTCTGGATTAGAGATATGCTGATGAAATATGAGAAGAAAGCACAGTCTAAAATGAAACTATGTTGTTAATGAAACAAATTAGTGAAGAAGGTAAGAAATTTGAATATTTAAAAAAATGCTACAGAACTAATCAAATATAATACAATTACTCAATAATTATAATGAACTGGACAGAGACCAATAGTTAGATTTACATGCTTTTCTTATACCCACACATTCCTCCAACTCTATTAAATTTGAAAAATGTTTGTCAGATAACAGATAGGACATTTAAATATAGGCACAATATACCTATAATCTCTAACACTCCTTTATTTATAATCAACTTCACATTTGGTACTTTTTCAGGAGTTTCATCATTAGACTCATTATGTGTTTTTCCATGTCAAATAGAGGTTTTGATTGCGCTTCAATGAAACTTACAACTATAAGTAAAATAGAACACAAATATTCATGGCTGATATTGCTACATATGTGCTATAGATTGTGTTTTTCTGTGTGTGATGTATGTAAGTATATACACACGTACACTATATATATATATATAAATATCCATGTTCTTTTTAGTATTCTTATATGAGTATAAATAGAAGTGAAGGTCACTTCTAATGTTTACAGGCGGGAAAAATATATTCAAAATAGTTTTGACTTGTCAATCTGCAGTAATACTTGGAAACCAAGACTGTAAAATGTATAACAATAAGAGTTTTAAACTAGTGCTATCAAATTTTATGATTTGTATGGAAGTTTCAGTGTCGTCATGTATTATACACATGGAAATTTAAATAGATTGGGAACATTGAACTGGTTTTGGCTTCTTGGTACAATTTAAAAACACACACACACACACACACACACACACACACACACACAGACAAACATTTTTCAAAGTCACAAGTTGTGTTTAGTGCCGGTAGTGATGCTAATTAGAGTAGAAAAGTAGAAACTTTTGAAAGTGAGATCTAAAGCTATCTGAGAGTCTAACGGTTCAACTGAAAACTTGGTACTTTGGAAATGAATTACATTATTAGACTTTGTTAAAAGCAGAAAAAGAGTGAAGCATTAGTTCAAGAGGCACAATAAAGCAACAAAAGACAACTTTGTATTATAGCTGGTGGACTGATGATTACTTTTATAAATGTTTCAAGTATCAGATGCAGATATTACTGAATGTAATATTCACTGAAACTCAACTTCTTGGCATTCTCATAAATATGTGTCTGATTTTTCTTTAGAAGATAGTGTAAATATACCTAGATTTTCGTACTGTGAGGGCTAAGTAGAAGATAACAGTTAAAAATTCCTTTATTGTTTTAATGTTTTTCAAGACAGAAGAAGCCAAAATAAATTAATTGTTTTGTAGATGTACTTCTTACATTGTAATCGATTTTAACCTAGTTTTAGAAGGGATATAAAATTGGAGATATTAAATTGTATACACACACTGTTTATTCAAACTTTCATTTTAGATTTACAAATCAATTTGGAATGTGCTGACAGCATAAACTGCTCCAGAAAAAGTTCTGTGCTCTCCTTAGGGCATGCATTTTTGTTTCTATTCTGTTATGCTATTTTCTGTTGAGGAAAAGGAATCCAGTGATTCCTCTCTATATTTGCCCTGAATAAACATCCAAACTACTAAAAAATCAGGTGACATGGATGAACCTATGTAATCGAGGTTTACTGTATTTATTAATATAACTTACAAAAATAATAATATGTATATGTTTATACTGGCACTCAGAATTATCAATGTGCTGCGTGATCAGAAAGATTTAGGGGTGAATTCCTACTCATCTAAATACGCTTAGGGGAGGATTTGAGCACTGAGAAGAATCAGGAGTAAGTTATAAGTATTTATTTTTAAACAAGTTGTATAAATTTTTGCAAGCATTTTTCCATTTCCTTTGATAGTGACTTGCAGTTCCTTCAGTGGGTATATCCTCACTTGGAGTTGACAAGTTCTGCTCACTGACTGGCGAGGACAGATGTGTTCCCAGTTTCTGCAGACAAATTTGCACTTTCTGTTAACATGCACACCAAAGAAAGAAGTCAACTGGAAATGTTAAGTTCTATATCGTTCTACTTCAAGAAATGAATAGTAAGAACAATTAACAATTTGCTTAAGTTAAATTGATGTAGCACAATGGTAGTAATGACCAACAGGTTACTAATCCTCACTTCTGATTTTTAATTGATTTACTTTGCTGGAATTTTAATGGTAATCATGACAAATTTAATAAAACATATTAGAAATGTTGCAATGACATAGGCAAACATGCAAAGATTTATATCTATTGAAGTGTGTGGTACTCAATGTTCCAGATATTGTGGGAAAAAGTGCAACACTGAAACAGCCAAAGAACTAACGTAAGTAACTCCATTTTTGTTTAAGGGGCCTCCTACAAGTAGACAAGGATAATTTTAGAGCACGGAGATAATTTGCAAAAACAATCATTTAGTTTTTTAAACTAACTCTGTGAATAAAAGAGAAGTATGTAAACAACTGACTATGTTTTGTTAAAAACTTATAGGAGCACTGTGACCTGACCAAAGGCGAAGAAGTTCCAAACCTCGTTGGACCCTTTCTGGCATCCAGATGTCTGTGGTCATCAGTTACCTCTTGATCCCAACCTCCTCATCTTCCCCCTAAAAAGAGCCTGAAATCTGTGCTTACTTAAGATGGTTCTTTAGGACTTTAGTCTACCATCTTATTGGTTTGCCGGCTATCCAAAATAAAGTTGCATCCCTTGCTCTAACTTCTTGTCTCTCAATTTATTGACTGTTGTGTGGCAAGCAGAATGAGTGGACGCACAACCTCAAGGCGCCTATTTTGTTCTCTCAGAACACTTCTGATTCCTAGAAGTTTTTTAATGCTTTGATTCCCTCCCCCAGCACAAGGCATCAGCTGATTTCATTTGTCAGTTCTTACAACTAGGCTTGATCTCTAAGTGTTGGTGTACTCTGAGTCTCAGTCCTAAACTTTCTTTCTCTTCTTCTCCATTTTTACTCTCTTCATAGATTATCTCCTCTAGTGCCTTTGTTTAAATATAGCCTTTATGCTGATGACTCTCAAATTAACACCCAGCTTTCATCACTCCTATGAAATTCCAACTGCCTACTAGGATGTTTGAAAAACATCTTAAATTTTACTGACCAAAATAAAATCTTGATATTTATTCTCAACATCAAACACATTTTTCCTCCAGTCTTCCCTTTCTTGGTAAATATCATCACTATTCTTGCTCTTTGAAGTTATGTAAATATAATCTATCATTTTACCTTGTTTTTATGACATCAATAACCTAAATACCATCTAGGCTTTCATCCATGTGCCTTGTCAAATAAAAACAAATAGGGACTTAGGAAAGGAGACATTTTCTTCAAAAAAATTATTACATGATGAGGGAAAGAGGAGAGGACAATTTCAAACAGGAAGTTCACTCTGATTATGAGCTCTGCAAGCATCTGAAGGGTTAGGCAAAAGAAGTTTCTCTTTTATGAGGAGGAGTAAATAAGGCTAGGAAGAATAATGTGTGGAGAAGTCGGAGGAAAGAGTGGCATAAGAGTAGGATAGTGAGTCAGAGAATGTTTCACTCTGAAGCCAGCCAATTTTCAGGAAGGGTTGCATATTGTATGTTGGCTCAGATTGAAGGTGGGTCAAGGTTTAAAGGTCCAGCGAAGGAAAAAAATCAAAACAAAACAAAGTTTGGTTAGTAAGTATTTTGAACTGATTGATCAGTAAGGACAAGCAATTTAGTTAATTATTTAAGGGGGAAGGAAAGGGAATTTAGAGGGCATGTGTCTGGCCTTTCCACAGGTAAATAAGGATACTTCCTGTGAGTCTTACCAAATTCTTATGGGAAAGGGCATTTCATTGTAATAAGCCATTACCCAGAACACTAAAAGGTGGGAGAATTTCTTAAACATTTCTGTTTTGTAGGAGCAGAGGACTCAGCTAAAATTCAACATGTGACTATTGTCCTACATCTATTCTTTGTTGATTAAACAGAATTATCTTTTACAGATTATGTCATGATGAAAAGCTTTTCATTTTTTAAAGGTTTCATTTACAATGAAATCCTAATTTCTTCCCAGTATTTTTCAGATTTTCTCTGATTAGGAATCTGTTTTTCTGAATTCATTTTATAATTGAACTCTCATGTTCATTACACTCTGTAAGCCCCTGGTCTTGTGTGTTCCTCAAAATATCTAGGTGATTTCCCAGTATTGGAATATTAGTGCTGTGAAAGCAGGGACCTATCCTCAGAGAATAAATCTGTCTGACACAGAAACAATAATATGTAAGTAAATTTCTCAACTTCTACTTTTCTTGATGCATTTTGACAGATACTCAATTTTGAATTTGGTTCACTCACTGTTTATAGAAGAATAACAAAGTCAGTTTTTTTATGTGTGAATTAAGTGACTTCTATACCCTAGATTTATTATTCCTATGAGTATCTTTAATTTTCTATTACTCTAAAAATGAGTTACAAGTTATATTACTCTATGCCAAAAGGCATATTTGCACTGCCCTCTGTCTATGCTCTCTCCTGCTCGTGTTGTGGCAATGCTCACAATACAACAGTTTTCATCAGAGATTATCCTCCTCTTCACTTTCAAGGGTCGAAATGAAATATATCATTTCCAGTCTGCAGTGTTTTGACTGAATTCTGAATGCTACCAGAAAAAGGAAGATTTCTCTTTTCTCAGCTTCCTAAAAATGTCGGAGTCTTAAATAGTCAAAAGCAATTCTGCCATAGACAAGTCTGCTGACTTTGAATGGATATACAATGTGGAGACAATAATTAATGTTGGAATAGCAATTCTTTCTTTCTGGTACATAACTGCATATAATAGTATAATTCCAAGTGTCTTATCATTTAGAGCTTCTGGATTATTGATGGTACATAAATGTGGAATAAAAGAAGAAATATTGCATGGTAAAATTATCTGGGACTGGTATATAAAGGGTTATCTACCTAAAGGTTGGTAGCTTAAGAGCGTAACTAAGAGTAAACTATTTAGCACCCCAAGAGGTTTGTCATACTCAGGTTTGATTTGACCCAGTGTTGATGAAATAGGCCCAATCAAGTGGATGAATTTCAGCTGTAAGAGAACATAAAGTGAGGACAGGTACCATGGCTCACATTTGTAATCTCGGCACTTTAGGAGGCGAGGGTGGGAGGATCACTTGAGAACAGGAGTTCAAGACCAGCCAGGGCAACATGGCAAAACCCATCTCTACAAAAAATATAGAAATTAGCTGGTTCAGGTGGCCTGTGCCTATGGTCCCAGATAATTGAGGGTCAGAAATGCTAGAATCACTCGAGCCTAGAAGTGCAGGCTGCAGTAAGCCATGGTTGCACCACTGCACTCCAGCCTGTAAGACAGAATAAGATCTTACTTAAAAAAAAGAAAAAAAAAAAGAATGTAAAGTGGACAACATTAAAATGAGGCAAGAAAGGACATCATGGCAATAGGAAGTTAGGCCTCTTGAGCGGAATGGTAGCTGGCACTTAGGTGTGTGGAGAAGACCAACCAGTATTCAAAGTCAAGGTTGGGAAGAATAGTGTGGATACTAGCGGTATAGCCAAATGGTCAACATTTCAGCCATCAAGCAAGTGGATAATTGTGGATCTAAACAGGAATCTGGATGAAACTTGCAGAGACTGAAGGAAAGGAGCATGAGTTTCACAAAACAACTCTACAAAGAGCTGCAAGTTGCAGCCTCTAGATAGATTTCTGACTTGGCCAGGGCTAGTGTAGAAACCAAATGAGATTAATGTCACATTAAAGAGACCCAATGCCTGCAGCCAATTGAGGCTATAAAAATCTTACTTGGTTCAACGGTCACATAACTCTGGAAAGCATCCTTATCAAGCTTGAGCAAATTGTTAATTCTTAATTTGTATTTTTAATTCACATTTAATGCTGCAATTGAAGTTTATATAAATAAATTCTATATATATGCGTACATGAGATTGCTGCTTGTGATCATTAGTACATTTCTTTACATTTTGTTATTTACTTAATCATTTTGCATACTTTTTCACCATGATAATGGTGAAATTCACCTCTAGTTTTCATGTTTATTTCCATTATGTCTCGTTATAATAAAGTTGAGTTTATAATTACCGATTGTAAATTTTATCCTACGGTCTGAACTCTGCCTGTGGACATGTTTCCTTCAGCTAGTAAAGTATTGACAGTTTTAAGAGAATGTCCTTAGGCAGGTCATGCACTCTCTAGTGTTCCAGGGTCCCCAACTATTCCCTTTTGTGTTAAATCAGCTGCTTCATGCATTTGTAAAGCCTGCCTACCCTCAAATGTCATTCAAATTTTAAACCTTGCCTTTATAAGCATGAATTGGTATGAAAGTTACGCACTACGAAGAAAATGATTGTTGTGTAGTTACTTCAGAAAATCAATTTTATGTAGCAGCAAATGGAACATCTGACAAATTGCATGTCTTCAGTAAAGTTGCAGTTAGTTTTTGAATTAAGTAGGAAGAAATTCTACACCTAAGTAAAACTTAGTGAGATAAATGTTTGTCTCCACTCTATAGCCACATTGGTTAAATTTTCTTTCCCTGTTTGCTTTTGTGTGATCAAAGTAACTCATATTCATTTAGTAAATTTTGAATGTATAGAATAAAATGGAGATGTAGGAAAAGTCACCCTTAATAACATCATATAGAATAACTAACACGAAAATCATTGCTTATTTCTTGCATACTTTATACAAACGTTAAAATTGAGTTTATAAAATACTATATATGCATATATATACTTATATATTTTCATTGAAAATGGCAACAAATGGAAACATGATATCTTTATTTAAATTGACATTTTTCAAAACATGAAAGGGTAATTGTGAATAATTGTAGATAATTATTAGATGTTTAAAACAGCTGTATATTCCATATAAAATACTATGACTTGTAATTCAAAGTAATTTAAGACATTGATAGTATTTATTTATTTATTTATTTATTACTTTTTTTATTATACTTTAAGTTCTAGGGTACATGTGCATAATGTGCAGGTTTGTTACATATGTAT
>NW_012120821.1:7278925-7314051 GCF_000951035.1 Colobus angolensis palliatus
TGCAGAAATCACCGGTCTTCTGTGTCCTTCGCGCTGGGAGTTGGAGACTGGAGCTGTTCCTATTCGGCCATCTTGCTCCGCCCCCCCGACATTGATAGTATTTATATGTAATTATATATATACACCGAGAGAAGTAAATATGTGATCATATAAATAATATTCATATATGAATTGCTTTCTTGAGTAATTATCTAGAGTAGATGGATTTTAGTAGGTAAGTCCAGTGACTACAGTAGAAAATCATCTTTGCATAGTTATTGTTCGTTTTAAATTATGGCATCATGGGGACAGGTTAAAATTTAACTATTTAAATTCAATAGTTTAACATTCTATGACACTGGTCACATGAAGGTACAAAGATCTAAGTTCAAAGAAATAAGGGTAGACCTGGAACCAGATGTCAGTTCACCTTTGAACTATATTTTTCACTACCAAAAACTTTGTGTTTTATATTACATATTTAAAAATAGGTTTATTTTTCTAGAAAATGTTTGGCATTTAAATTCTGAGGGTTTGCGATATCAACAATAAAATAAGGTTTGCATAATCATGCGGTATACCATATCTTTCGTTGGCAGCTATGTGCACTATAGGCAGAAATTCCTAAAGAGATCTTGTCAAGACAACTAAAATCTATAATGATGATAAAACCACAAATAATTTTCTGGTCTGGAATAGTAATATGGAGTAATGCTTTGATGGGGCACACAAAGAAACGGAAGAACTGTTGCTTATACTTTATTTCCCCATAACAATAAGAGAGGAATTAGGCTTCACCAATGTTTCATTCACAAATAGAAATATGCCCTTATATATAGCTCATCGTCAGATGATCTTGTCTGTACAGTGGCTTTTGCTTCTGGTGACCCAGCTGTGAACAGGGCACAATTACTATTGTCCATGGCTTACCTCTCGCGTCTGTTTTCAGAGATTTTGACATGTCACAGTTTATTTTTGCCAAAGTTAGTGGATTTATCAATTGTTTTGTCTTTGTTACTTGCCTTTTAAAAATGGACAAGTAGATTAAGTATTTCTGAACATGAACTGTGAATTGAAAATGAAACTAGTAATGAAACTGTGCAACCAATCACAACGATAGAGCTATCATTTTTAATTCTCTTCAATAACCAGAATATCAAAAAAAGATCAATATGTTCACATGTATAAAGAAGTTGGTCAAAGATTTTAACACTATATAGAATCTATATTTATACTTTGTTATGAATCAACCTCATTTTGAGACATATTTTCCCTAAGAAGTTTGTGAATTATACTGGCACATTCATTTAAAATGTACTCATACAAGTGTTGGTAACATGTGCTTACAATTCTGATTTATGAACAGTTCATTTTGTATTTCCTATCTATGTAATGTCTGGAGCTACCTTTCTTGTGCTTCTGAATCTCCAGTGCCTGAAACAGTGTCTGGAAAGTAACAGAAACTCAGTGAATATTTATTAAGGAAATGAATAAGTGTTATACATAAGAACAAAAATCATGAGTATTTTCCCTAACAATATAAATCTTAAGAGAAATGAGCATATATATATAAATATATATAAAATCATTACTGCACTGTCAATGTGAGATGCATATTCTACTAATGTTATGTAAAACTGACAAAATTAGCCTCACAGCTTGGAGAATTATATCTAGATGTAATTAACCAGACATGCCATTTGAATGTATCCAATCTAACTATACTTGGATTTCTATCCTGGTAGAATGCTTCTAGACTCCATAACTTAATTGTTGTGAAGGCAGGCCATTAGAGGAGCTGGAAAAGAGGAACATCACCATAGAATTAGAATGACACACGATTAATGAGAAGCTGAGATGATGAAAGCTTCCCTTTAGGGGAGATGGAATGAGAAGGTTTGGCCATAGTGTGGGGAAATGTTAAAAATAAGCAGAGCAGGTTTGATTTGATCCACTAAGGAAAGAAGGGGACCTCAAGTGCCCACTCCAGCCAGGCATTGTTCTAGACACTCAGTACCCTCTCCATATGAGAGCCACATTTTCCTGGATCAATAAGAACAAGACAGAAATTCTGCTCTTGAGACTGATTTAATTAAGTTCCTTGTACATCACTCTAATTTTCCAAAGCAATTTTCCACTTCTACTTTTATTTCTAGTTTCCATTTTTCCTGTAATGCTAACAGAAACTTTCTTTATAGAAAACTTGTTGATTATACCCACTGACCTTTTCCTTTTATTGTTTTCAACAGCAGTATAATATATTATGTTCATTTGTTTCTAAAAAAAGCATGTCTTGGTATTAAAAGCATATCATATTCATTTGTAACCTACAAAATGAGAGACTGTTTCATTTCTTAGGAATTTTATTCGTAGCTTCACATTTATAAGTCAAATTCAATTTTTACTTTATAAAGGCACTCAAGTTTCAAAAAGCTTAGCAAATCAAGAATAACATTAGGATACCACACACTGCATTCCTATAGAAAAATCTAATGCCTGGAGCCAGTTTTTCCCTCCTTGAAAAACACTGATTAAAGTTGACAAATTTTTAGTTCCAAAGAATGAAGTAAAATGTTGTGTGGTATATGTCAACCAATTAAAAGTGAACTGTAAGCTCATTTATTCATAAACAATACATTTTTGTCATCCTAACTGCTAATGTCATGTTGGTGGATAAAAGCATGATTGGCCAGGCGCAGCGGCTTACGCCTGTAATCCCAGCACTTTGGGAGGCATAGGCGGGTGGATCACAAGGTCAGGATTCGGAGACCAGCCTGGCCAACATGGTGAAACCCTGTCTCTACTGAAAATGAAAGGAAAGAAAGAAAGAAAGAAAGAAAAGAAAGAAAGGAAGAAAGGAAGAAAGGAAGAAAGGAAGGAAGGAAATTAGCTGGGCGTGGTGGTGGGCGCCTGTAGTCTCAGGTACTTGGGAGGTTGAGGCAGGGAGAATAGCTTGAACCCGGGAGGCAGAAGTTGCAGTGAGCTGAGATCGCGCCACTGCACTCTAGCCTGGGCAACAGGGCAAGACTCTGCCTAAAAAAAAAAAAAAAAAGAAAAGAGAGAGAGAGAGAAGCATGGTTTCTGTACTCAATCTGTCAGGAGAGGAGAGGTAAATGATAAATAAGCAGGTATAGTACATTATTATTTACAAACGAGGCACCAAGACTTTTCTCAGGCGAGGACAATTGTTTTCCTCTGTTAAGAATTGAGCTTACATGAATCCACTTCAACAAATATGAGTGTCTTGATATATGTGAAGCTCCAGGAAAGACATGAAGATTTAAAGAAAAAAACTGATGAACACTGACCCTAAGGAGGTTGCTGAACAGTGCATACCTATTTAAAACAGTTATCTGAGCTCTGTGATTTGCCATAAAATATCAAATTTAGCTTTTAACTTACTGTGCATTCTAGTAAGAACCGAATTTTTATCTTTTTAAGGTAAGTTACCCAGATTAAAAAAAAAATGATTTTCTTTTCAAATAGAAGGAATTTTATTTAGAATTGATTTTTTTTAAGAAAAGTGTTTTCTTATGTTGCTATCAAGGAAATAATATTACTATAAATTCAGTAATTCTTAAAATAAATGTGTGTTTATTATTCAGAGGATAATTGCTATATACTTGAAGTATATCTATATATAAGACACATTTAGCTACACTATGGCACTGTCATGCGTGTATGGTTATAATGACACATTGTTTAAAAAGCCTGTTGCCTAAACTGGAAGACATCACCATGTATGAATTATCTAGTGGTGCTGGAAAAATTCATAGAGTTAAATTTGTATGAAACTTTAAATTTGCAAAAGATTTGTGTGTATGTGTAATACACACTTGCATTTACATATGAGATATGCATATATGTGTGTATATATTTATATATATTTGTGTGTGTGTGTGTGTGTATTTGTGTGTATATATGTATCTTTATTTTATGTAAAGATAGGTTCTTGTTTTCTCACCCAGGCTAGAGTGCAGTGATGTGATCCTAGTTCACTGTAGTCTTGAACTCCTAGACTCAAGTGATCCTCTCACTTCAGCCTCCTGAGAAGCTGTGCCTACAGGAATGCCTCACCATGTCCAGCTAATATTTTTATTTTTTATAGAGACAGAGTCTCACTATATTGCCCTGACTGGTCTCAAAATCATGGCCTCAAGTGATGGTGTCCCAACTTAGCCTTCACAATTGTTGGGATTACAGGCGTGAGCCACTGTACCTGGTCTTACATTTCTATTTTATATGAGACTGTATATGTGAAAATATCTTAATTTTAAAATTTAATTTTAACATTGTGACACCAGTAAAATAGATTTCATTTTACTGATGTAGAAATCAAGACGTAGAATATTTTGGAAACTTCCAAATATCGCATATCTGTGAGAGGCAGAGCAGACTGACTCTGATGTTATTTGTTAACCATGATTTAAATTATTAAGTTATGACTTTCTTATGCTGAATTTATACTCATATATCTTGAAAACATCTTTAAACATCAATTATTGGCCGGGCGCGGTGGCTCAAGCCTGTAATCCCAGCACTTTGGGAGGCCGAGACTGGCGGATCACAAGGTCAGGAGATCGAGACCATCCTGGCAAACACGGTGAAGCCCTGTTTCTACTAAAAAAAAAAAATACAAAAAACTAGCCGGGCGAGGTGGCGGGTGCCTATAGTCCCAGCTACTCGGGAGGCTGAGGCAGGAGAATGGCGTGAACCCGAAAGGCGGAGCTTGCAGTGAGCTGTGATCCAGCCACTGCACTCCAGTTTGGGCGACAGCGCGAGACTCCGTCTCAAAAAAAAAAAAAAAAAAATCAGTTATTTATATTTCTAAATAATGTTTTTACATTCATGTTCATAATGCTGACAACCTCACATTTATTGGCTTTATGTATTTGCGGATTGAGGAAGATGGACAGCTAGTTTTTGAATTGAGCAAAAGAAGAAATTAACACATTTATCTTTGGATATATGTACTTTGTATTTTATGATGACAGATGAAACCATAACTGGGAACTAAGAGGTGTTCTATGCTTTTGCAGCCTACCTTCAAGCCATGAGATTCTGTACACTGACTTGATACTGTGATTTATACTGGTAATGTTGAAATGGCAAGTTTTAAATTTTAGTTTGAGGAGTTTAGTTGTCATTGGCCTAAAACGGATATTGTTCCTGAATCATAGTGCATTTTTTTTAGCAGAGACTCTAGTCACTTCTGGACTGGATGCAAGATACATGGATAATCACTGTGAATTTAGTGTATCCCCATTCATCCTGAATTTCAAATGAACCTTTAACCACATAGTATGTTGTGTCGTCATCTCTTCAACTTTGCAATAACCCTTAAGTTATGACTTTATTGTTTAATAGATTTAACAGATTGTAAAATGAAAAGATTATCTGGAACAATTAGACACCATCCAGCAGCCTGAGAGCAAACAATGTCTTCCTGCCAGAAAAAAGAATAGAAATAACAAGTGGATTTCTAATGGAAATATGTTCTAAAGGAACATATTTCTAATGGAAATATGTTCTAAAGGAACATATTTCTAAAAGTCTGATTGATTTCATGTTTGAGTACTCCCACCTGCCAGGGACTGAGAAGAGCCTAGAAAGGACTCACTCAGAGAAATTAATGGTAAAACCAACAGAATGAAATAACAGAGAAAAATCCCAATTTAATAGTTTGGAAAATTACAGTTATTTTTGTAAAATGTATTTGTAATTAAAAAGCCTAATAGGTTAAAAACAAAACAGAACAGCACATGTTCCTCTGTGGGCATGCTGCTCATAGATTGTTTGTGTGTTTGGAGTAAAATATTGGAAATAAGCCTTGCTTTGGTTTCCAGAAAAAAAAAAAAATCTGCAGGTAGAGGCAAATGGTGTTCTTTTGTGGAGTATCTGTGAATCTAAGCCAGACCTTGTTTTTTGCTCCAACCTTACTTCCATCTGCTCACGACACTGTCATCTTCCCATACACAGTGCTCTGTTTTTCCAACAGGAAAGCCTTCTCTGATACAACACTGTAAATTCCTTCCTGATCTGGAAGGCCCACTCCATATGCACATGCTCTATGAGGATATTTCTGGTGTACCACATTAAGGATAATGACTTTATCACTATGGGAGAGCTTCTTTTTATATAAATAATTCTCACTTTATCAAGGTGAAATCTTTTAATTTAAAAATGCACACTTATTTTTCCAGTTCCAAAGGATATCACTGCTTCCTCGTTATAACACTAAAGAGAATCAAATGAATACATTAACAGTTAAATGTGATGAAATAAAAGACCACCACTGACTACAGAATATTATTTGGGCATGTTGTTTTGACTATTTTTAATTAGAATTTTGTTGTAACTAATATTCACTAATTTGTCTTCTTGTGCCAGATCCTGAAAAATATTTTCACAAAACACCCATCTGATAAGCTCATCATGAAAATGAACAAATAGAGGCTAAGACAAAATCCTTTTCTTATAGTGTGGTTAGTCTGATAATCCCAAATTGACAGTGATGTTGAGCAACTAGAACTCTCATAAATTGCTGATGGGTGTATAAAATGGCATAATCACTTGTAAAATAGTTTAGCTTTACCTACTAAGTAAGAATATATTCATACCTTCTGAACCAGAAATACTATACCTAGATGTAAGCTCAAGTGGTATGAATTCCCATATCCAACAAGGGATGTATGCCTACTATTAAAATTAGTGCTATGAGAAGATAAGCTGAACAGGCTCTGTGTTCCAGTCTGGCTTCAGCTTTTTTGAACGTTTATTTGTAAGATCCCTTTCTGAGAGAGTCAGTGGATAAAATCACAGTGGCGCCTCAAAATTGTGGGCTCAGTGTGGTTGGAGCATGTACCATGGGGCTTATATATTTATTTAAGGAATAAAAGTTTGCAAATATTGGAAATCATAAATCAGATCAAGATCTTTAAAAGATAAGCAAGCAGAGTATGTCATCTAATATCTTTTCCAAAGTTATATGATTAAGCATCTATCTGAGCTTGCATGGGATTAACCAATACTTGATTAGGAGAAATGTCTTGAATAATCAGTGATCAAATTTTTTGCCTTAATAAAATTATTTACTAAAACTAACTTTCTGTAGTCCAGTATAATAGAGTCCACCCTCACATAAAGTTTCACAATGAAAACTCATTTTTGAGAATGTAATTTTTTGAAAAATGACTTAACACTGTGGGTAACATAACAAAAATTTTATTTCAATGAGGCTTTGCTAATTTGTTCAATGTATATTTTGTTTTACCTGGCTATTTATTGAGCTGCAACAAAAAAATGGAAATGTACTCAATCTTTCCCTCTCTTTTCCTTCCTAAGAGTCCATGTATGCTGAAAATGTATTATTTATAAAATTTATGACAGTGTCTCTTGATCCACAGGTGAGATACATACTTGAAGTACTTCATTTATTTAAGTGAAGTAATTAAATAAATCTGCACAGTATATCCTTTGATCTGATAAACCCAATATGAGTAATATTTCATGACTCTAGATGAGAATGCTAAGATACAGTCACCCTCTTCCTCTGGAGAGTGTTTTATGTTACTTTTAAAGCCTAGAAACATTGTATTCATTTTTCCTCCATGATTTGAGGACAGATATGACTGATAAGGAAGATAGAACCAAGATAGTCATGCACACATGTGCACACACATACACACAGATACACACACCTCAACTATAGAGTCTTTACAATGTGAATCTATTGACATTTTCAAAATGTGGGCAAATAATTTCCTTGTATATTTTACTAGTTTGATTTCACTTGTAAAAATGATTTTTCAATCAAAAAGATATAACTGATAACATTTTGAGTGCCAATGATGGGGTTTCACAAGTAATTGACTCTAAAATATTGAATTTCCTGAATTCTGTTAGAATATAACAGGTGAGAAATGTAGAATATTTATTTAGTTACCAATAAATGGTTAAATGATTTCTGTTTTTACTGTGGACATTAGATCATGTGCCTACCAATGCTCCAACATTAGGGGAAGTGAGTCAAAAAGCTAGAATGCTGAAATCTCTACTATTAAAGAGACAAACTTATGTAGTCAGGCAAAGATAGAAATAAAAGGCATCCAAATTGGAAAAGAACAAGGCAAAGTGTCCCTGTTTGCTGATGATATGATCCTATATCTAGAAAAACCTAGACTCCACCAAAAAATTCTTAGAGTTGATAAATCAATTGAGTAAAGTTGCAGGATGCAAAATCAACATACAAAAATCAGTAGTTTTTCAGTACACCAATAATGGTCTAGCTGAGAGAAAAATCAAGAAGGCAATCCCATTTACAATAGCTAACAATAAAATAAAATAAATAAATAAGAATACATTTAATTAAGGAGGTGAAAGATCCCTACAAGGAAAACCACAAAACACTGATGAAACAAACTGAAGATGAAACAAACCAAAGGAAAGATATCCCATGCTCATGGAGTTGAAGAGGTAAGATAGTTGAAATGACCATATTGCCCAAATCAATCTACAGATTCAATGCAATCTCTATCAAAATAATTACATCATTTTTCACAGAATTAGTAAAACAATTCTAAAATTCAGATGGTACCAAAAAAAGCCTGAAGAGCCAAAAGATTCATGAGCAAAAGAACAATGCTGGAGGCATCACATTACCTGACTTCAAATTATACTGCAAGGCTATTGTAACCAAACAGTACAATACTGGTATAAGATCAGACACGTAAATTAATGGAACAGAATAGAGAATGCAGAAATAAACCACTTATTTACAACCAACTGACTTTTTTACAATGCTGAGAAGAACATGCATTGGGGAAAAACACTCTTCAACAAATGATGCTGGGAAAATTGAATAGTTATGTGCAGAAGAATAAAACTGAATCCCTATCTTTTACCATATACAAAAAAATTAACTCAAGATGGATTAAGTACTTACATGTAAGACCTAAAACTATAAACATTTTTGAAGAAAACCTAGGGAAAACTCTTCTGGACATTGGTCTAGGCAAGGAATTTATGACTAAAGACCTCAAAAGCATAAAAAACTAAAACAAAAATAGACCAATGAAACTATATTAAACTAAAAAGCTTCTGCAAAGCAATACAATAAAATAACAGAGTGAAGGGACAAACTTTCAAATGAGAGAAAATATCTGCAAATCATTCATATGATAAAAGTATACAAGAAGCTCCAACAGCTCAAAAAGGAAAAACAAAACAAAACAAAACAAAACAAAACTCTCTCATTAAAAAGAGAGCAAACAACATGAATAAATGTTTTTAAAAAGAAGACATAGAAATGGCCAGTAGGTATGTGAAAAAATTCTGCACAGCACTAATCATCAGGGACATGCAAATCAAAACTACAAAGAGATATCATTTTACCCCAGTTAGAATAACGATCAATAAAAAGACAAAAAAAAAAAATGTTGTCAGGGATGCAGAGAAAAGGGAACTCTTACACACTGTTGGTGGTATGTATTTAATACGGCCTTTATGGAAAACATTATGGAGAGTTCTCAAATAACTAAAAATGTAACTACTCTTTAATCTAATGTACTACTGGATATTAACCCAAAGAAAACACAAGTAATATATCAAAAGTACACCTGCACTTACATGTTTATTGCAGCACGATAGCAAAGATATGGAATGAGCCTAAACATTCATCAGGGTACGATTGGATTAAAAATACAGTACATATACACAATGGATTGCTATTCAGTCATAAAAAATAATTAAAATATGTCTTTCTAAAGCAACATGAATGGAACTGGAGGTCATTATCTAAAATGAAACAAGCCAGGCACAGACAGCCAAATATCAAATGTCTTCACGCATAAGTGGGTGCTAATAAATGAGTTTACAGGGACATAGAGAGTGAAATGAAAAATAATCAAGACTTGTGTGAGGGGGTAGAAGGAGGTCGGATTATGAGAAATCGGTTAATGAGTACAATTCACGTTATTTTGGTGATGGATACCCTAAAAGCACAAACTTGACCACTATGCGATCCACGTATGTAACAAAATTGCACAGGTATCCAACAAATTTGTACAAAAAAACTAAGGCAAGATTTTATTGAAAGTGTCTTCGGAAAGAATAAAAAGAAATGTCTTATTCTATTTGTGTTGCTGTAACAAAATACCACAGACTAAGTAATTTATAAACAATACAATTTTATTTTATCAAAGTTCTGGAGTCTGGGAAGTCTAGCATCAAAGTGTTGGCAGGTGTGATGTTTCATGAGGGCCCCTTATCTTCTTCCAAAATGGTACCTTGTTTCTGCCTCTTTCACAGGAGATAAATATATTGTGTCCTTACATGGGACAAGGTGGAAACGCAAAAGTGCTGAAGGACAAAAAAGCCTAATGCTGCATAAAGCCTTTTTCATAAGGGCCTTACTGTCATTCACAAAGGACCAGATCCCATGATTTAATCACCTCCTGAACACCTCGCCTTTGAATACTGTTGCTTTGGAGATTAAGTTTCAGTGTGAATTGTGGAGGGGGCACAAACATTCAAACCATGACAGGAAAGGAAAAAAAAAGTGTTGACGAGACTTATTCTGCTTTTGGTCTACAATCCAAATTTACTAAGAGTCTGATAATTTGGACACTTGAATTGTCAGACAAGCTTAATTCCCTATGGTGGGCTGGTGACAAAATTAACTGGGAAGTGGGAGACTTAGTAGGAGAAAGTACAGGGGACTAAGAAATATATTACTCTACTGATATCACCCAAGATCATTATCCTAAGATGATGTAGTTTGATAAAGTAGGTAACTGTTCATATTGTAGAAAGGCAACCAAAATATGGAATTAGGGCAAGGATATAAATATCCCTGTTTTAATCAATCTAATCATTATTTCAAATTGTTCTGGGGCAGACTAGTTTGAAAAGATTCAGGTGAATGTACAGCACATAGAAGATCAATATCATTAACCAAGAGGGAAAAGCTTCCAATGCTAGTTCTAGGCTCACAGACTATGATTAAAAATAATCTCTGGTTTTGATTACTAGACTGTGGAATTGGCTAGATATAAATAGGGCTAGAGCCAGCTGCAATTTTAAATAAGATATATTTATTTAAAAACATAAGCCTGCTCACTGACAACTTATGATTGCTCCTAAATTTGCACTAACAGAAAGTGGGATGATAGAAAAATATGGCCCCATTAGGATGACCTCTCCAATGTTGATTTGGGGCATCCCTATGAAATAAAATTGACAAAAGTTTTTCTCAGTGTTGAAAGATAGGTATCATTAAGACAATGAATAAAGAAGTTCCTCACCAAAATTAGAAGCAATGCTACCAAATTGGTCATTCAAGGAATTCTATTCGATTTCTTAAGCAGGAATTGCTTGAGACTTTTTACCGGGAGGAGATGATGTGTGATGTGCATCAGTCATTACTGTGTGTTGTTTCCTATTTTTCTCATGATGGAAGGACAAACTTTATTCAATAGTATTAAAGTATATTAGAATTGAGTAACTTATTTATCCCATTTGATAGGGTATCAAGAGTTCAATGCAGAACTAATGGAACTGCCATCAACCAGAAATGCTGGACTCAGATCTCAGTGCAATAAATTTATGTCTGGGAGGTAGCCAAGATGTTTCAAGGGGAAGGGTTATTACATATGTTTAAGGAGCAGGATACAGATGGAAATTAGGTAGCGATGTGAAGCATACTCAACACCTTTGCTTGCTGTCCTGGCATGCTTTATTCTTTCCCTCTTCCTAATAACTCCTATTTTCATTGAAGGTATATTTGCTTTGAGAGCGGTTGGCCTGGCTTTTGGCTCCAGAGTTTGAACAGATCATTTGCTTTACTATTCTAAGCATTGCTAAAACTTCCACAGACCTGGAGGAGCCTTTGAAAGCTTCTCTTTGCCTTACTGGAATTCTTTGCATTTTGGCCCTTTCATTTCTTGTAATCCTTTCAAATATAACCTAATGAAAGCCAGATACTCATGTAACTGTTACTTTTTAGAACCATAGAAAAATCATTTGGTGAGGGAGATCAGATTTATTGTTAAAACAAGAAGATGATATTTTATATACGTATTATGTCTACTGAACGACCACATATGATCAAAAGGCAACTATAAAAAGCACTACTCTATGTTGATTAAATTATTTCCAAGCATCTTTCCTTAAGGGGAACTCCAAAACTAAATTAAATTCAGGGCACAAACCAATATTTAAACAACTTGACCCTTTAAAAATTCAAATAATGTATCTTACAAAAATCAATTCTCAGAGATATTGTTATATAAATAATTTCTTGTCACATTCTTTTCAGCACTGTCCTAGGATTTTATAAAAATGGCAATATAATATAAGATTTATATGATACATAAAAAATAAAGTAGAAATATTTTTGTAATATGCTCCCAGAAGGAGAATTTTTTTATTGTTATTTATTGAGCTGACATTGGTTGAACTTAGTTTACAATAAAATATGGTGGTGGATATATTACCTGAACTTTGCAAAGTATTTGAGTATTAGGTGTGTTTTAAATTTTTTATTGAATGATAAAATATTTCTTTTTCTGATCTCCTATAAATCAGAATATGCTCTGTGATTTCTTGATGCTTTCTAGCCAGCCTTCTGTTTAATTGTTCAGTTTTACTTCAGGGATATATATCCAGTGATCTCTCCTGTGAATGATAATAGCACCAGTTAAAAGCATCCATGGGGCCCATTCTCATCTCTTTTAGCACCCCCCATGGTAATGATTAGAGCCTAGAGCCCACAGTGACTTCAAACGTCACTGTATGCTTGGATCCTCTCAGTAGGGCGCTGAAGACACACTGAGCATTTGGTCCTCCAGTTCCTGTTACAATTCCTCTGAATTTTAATTGGCAGAAGATGAAACACTAATGTTTACCTAGATTATATTTAAGTAGGTGCTCTGTGATCTACTTGAAAGAAAACTGCCAAAATAAAACCTTCTGGGGAAAGACTTTTTTCTACTATTCACATACATGAGATCTGTGTAGGTAGTATGAAGATTGTTAACATAGTGAGCCTAGTTTTCTTTCTTTTTCACAGAAAGGACAGCAGATTAACATAAAAACATGCCCCATGAGAAGCCTGGTATGAATTCATACAGAATGTGAAAGCAAGTGATTTTACTAAGTGAACAATGCCCACCATAGGAGACAGCTTCAAGCACAGTGGGCAAGCATTGACCGGCTGCAACCGTATCTTGCTCTTTTGTTCACTGGTCCTATCCCAACCGTATTGCCACAGATAATGTTCAGAATAGAGAAAAAGAACACAAGGAATCCTGGGGGAATTGATGATTGTGGAGCACATTCTCTTATTCTGATTTTCTTCTGGCTCACGAAAGAGGTTAAGTTACCTGTCCAAGGTCACAAAGGGAGTAAATGGCAGACTGTAATTTGAACGCTGGCAGACTTTCTTCACAGTGTGTTAATTATTATGCTCTATATATTATGTTATAATGCTTCTCATTGAAATTTCATCACATACGAAAATCTTTTAGTATAGCAATAGCAAAGTATAGATGAAAATAGTTTTCCTGTCAAGGAAAAAGATCCTTAATAAGGTACTATTGTTCACTTGGTGTTTGCATTTTGCTATTGGATGAACATTGCAACGGTGAGGAAGAAGTCATTATTTACCTATAGGAAGGGTATCAAAGTTCATAGTTTTGCTGTGTGGACCAAAACTACATTTTCTGACTTTTATAGGTAAAAATCTCATGTTTTGCATTTCAATTATCTGATTTTTACATGTAATCTTCTAAAACTCAAACATCAAAAGTTAGTTTCTGTTGCAAATGGTGATGGCTTTCTAAATTAAAATTCTATTTTGTTATCAAATGTTTCTTTGAACTTGGGACTATTACGTCGAGTTTTTGTGTCTCTTAAAATCATAATAATTAGTGATAAAGTCATGGTTTGAAGTCTGTAGTATGAATTTCAAAAGTTCAAAAAGATTCAAAAAACAAAGAATATATAAAATTTGGAATACCAAATAGTTTTATTATCATGTCACTGCAGACAATGAATTACAAAAAGCTTCACCCACCTTGTGTAATTAATAAAATAATACAACTGTTAAAGACACAATGTGGTCACCAGACAGTGCTGCCTGCATTTTCCAGAGGAGCCAAACAATTGCACGTGGAATTTGATCATGGAAAGTTCTCTCGATTTAAAGAAAGTGCCACAATATTGTTCCATGACATGAATTTCCTCTTTCTTAAGTGCTCTGTATGTGTCACTCCATTCCTTTTGAGGCTCTGCTGTGCTGTCTTTCCCTTTGTTTCCCAAGCTGTTATTCAGTGCTTGGATCTGTCAGTTGGATTGTGTGTTTTGTGAGGTTAATTAAAATCAATAATAAATTATAAATTGAGGTGCAAAAATCAGGACAGCAATGAATGAGAAAAATGTCAAACTAGTTGAAAGCAGTCTGTAGCACACCTGAAAAATAGGAAAATGTCAAAGATTAGAGCAGTGCCTTGCGGAAAGTGTTAAAACTTTATAAAGATGATCTCTACTCTTTGAGTCTAACTATACTCATGGACATAAAATTCAGAAATCATTTTATAAACATAGACAAATGCTACTAGGTTATTGAAATCATATAAGGGAGCATAAAGGTTAAAACAATTAATAATAGTATAACTCTGCAACTGACAAGTGTATTTATCTTAATATTAGTATAACAAGGCATTCATGGCAAAAAACATTGAATTTTATATCTTTCCCTTGAATTTCACACGTCTTTCATCTATCCTTTCAAAACAAAATAAACATACTTTTTTCTGGAAGTAGGATGTTTGATTTAAGTTGTTTCAGTGGCTTAAAAAATGAAATCTACATAACAGTACATCAATATTTTTGATACTTATATGTTTATTATTTTATAATAAACAGATTGTAGGATTCTTCTATGGGTTCAGGTCAATGCTTATGGTTAAAAATAATTATAGAAATGCAGTGATTCAAGCGCTGAGCTTCTCACTATGGTGGTTACAAGCCAGAAGTCAAGTTAATGAAAAAGAAATAAAATTTAGAATTCAGTTCTTCAAACACAGTAACCATATGTTGAGTGCTAAATAGTACCATATGGCTGGTGGCTAATGTATTGAAGAGTGCAGATGCAGAATATGTCCATCATGGCAGAGGGTTCGATGAGACAGTGAACTTAATTAATTCATAGTAGCTATACATGACTTTGGTAGATATTATGTTAAATCAAAGTATTTGTCGTATATAGTTACATATTTTAACAACATGGGTATGTTCTGATAAATGTATTTGCAGTACTTAACCCTGAAAAATGTAAGATGCCAAAAAATTAGGGTTTATCATAAATGTTTCAGTTTTGGCCAGAGTAGTATAGATATATTTATGCTTTCCTATTAAGCTAATTCAAAAATATTCTGAAATTTTTATTCTAACCACATTAGTAAAATTTAGGAGAGAATAGTCAAGCAATGACCATATGTTTGTGAGTACACACTGTGTTGAGAACGTAACATCATATTCTCTGTGATTGCAAAAACACGACCTAGGACAGAACAAAGTCTTTAGCCTCAAACAGTATATAATCTAATGATAGATATGACATATATTCAAAAGTATATAAGGAAAATATTTAATTGTAGGGCATTTTGTGAGAGAGATAATAGGGTTTGAAAACCATGGAACCCTTTGTGGCAAACAGAATTTCAGGTGAATCTTGATAATAGCAAGATAATAAAAAAAAAACTATGACAAATTTTCCAAAATGGCACATTGAATATTCAACATTTTGAGATATCTAATTTTAAAAATTGAAGGCAAAATTCAAATTTATCCAGTCTAATTATTCTCAGCTCTATCAGACACAATATTTTCATTTTTATTCTTAGCTACTTTTTTTAACAATAAATATGTTTAATTAAATATTTTTGATGCCCCCGATCAAGACAGTCTTAACATTCGCCACAGCTTGATGAAAGTTTAAACAGGCTCTAGGCCTCTGACCTCTCTTTTCTTAGAACATTTACTTAAAAAAAAAAAAGTGTCATCGCAAATTTTTTCTCTGTCCTTTTCAAATGCACAATTTTACAATGGAGGAGTGTTTTGCCTGTTTTACAACTTAAGGGTGTCTGTCTCAAGAACCTGGGAACTATCCCTCTGAGAGGTAAACATACAACTCTTATTTCCCAGTTTCTATGGGAAGGTAGAAGCCTAAGGTCAATAAATGACAACTGGCACACACATATGGCCTAATTATATTGACGAACCTGTCCTCTAATATCTCCAGGACTTCTTGACTAGCTGAAAAGAGTACTAGGATACTTAAAAAAGAGTTGAGTACAATCTCTCTCCTCTATTACAAGTGTTCAATAAAGTCTTCCTTTTCCAGTGCAATTTTAGTTAGAGACCCCATATGAGTCTCTTCTTGCTGCTGTAACAAATTACCACACACTTAGTGGTCTAAAACAACACAGATTTATGATCTTATAGTTATTTCATTCAGAAGTCGAAAATGGGTCTCACTGGCCTAAGTCTAGGGATCAGCCAGGCTGCATTATTTTTGGAGGTTCTATGGGACAATCTTTCTCCTGGGCTTTTCCAAATTTTAGAGTTTGCTGGCATTTCTTGGTTTTGGACCCTTTATCTTTAAAGCAAGTATCTGCATCTGTCTCACCTGTATGTCCATCATCACATCTTCTGTAATTCTGACTCTCCTGCTTTCCTCTTTCACTTATTAGAGTTGTTGCAATAATACTGGACCCAATTGGCTAATCCAGAATAATCTCTTCTTCTGAAAATCCTTAACTCAGTTACATCTGCAAAGTTCCTTTTGCCACATTAGGTAACCTAATCACATGCTGTAGACATTAGTATATGGACATCTTTTTTTCGGAGGAGGGGTGGCGTGACTCTGCCTACTACATACCCTTAAATATTCTGACCTGAAATTAAGATTGACCTGAAATTGTTAATACAACTACAAACATAATTTTTGTCAAGATAATTCCATGACTTTGATACAAAGAAAAAGTAATGCTTAGTAAAGAATATGTATATACATATGATTTCTGACTTAATGATGGTTCCACTTAAAAATTTTTGAACTTATGATGGTGCAAAAGTGGTATGTACTCAGTAGAAATGACACTTTGAGTACTCTTGCAACCATCCTGCTTTTCACTTTCAGTAAAGTATCCAATACATTGCATGAGATACTTAACATTTTGTTATAAAATAGGGTTTATGTTATATAACTTTGTCCAACTGTAGGCTAATGCAAGTGTTCTGAGCACATTTAAAATAGGCTAGACTAAACTGAAATGTTTGGTAAGTGAGGTGTATTATATACATTTTTTGATTTACAATATTTTCCACTTACAATGGGTTTATTGAAACATCACCCTATTGTAAGGCAAGCGACATATCTATCTTAATATGTAAATGATTGGGCAAGAAAGCTTAAAAACAAAGTAGCCACATGGTTCTGTTGATTGCAGAAATTATGGAAGGGGAATAGTTAAGGATAGAGTAGATAAGAAATCATAGTGATAAATGAATGATCACTTGGCAGCAGAGATATATCAGAATGTGGCAATGGAGACAGATAGGAGTAAATGATCTTAACATATAGAGGCAGAATTGATAAGACTCACTGAAGGATTACATATCTCAGGGCATGGAAGAAGGCATTTTCAGGATTGACTTGGTTTCTTAATTGAGTGATTCACTGACATTTATTGATACAGAGTAGGAGGGGCTTTAATCTGTGCGAAAATTCTTGAATATTATTTTATTTGCCAGGAATTCAGAGTTGAAGCCCACATATTTACATTTCTTTGAAGAATGTGAATTGAGTAGCCATATTAAATTAAATTTGTGCATGATGTAAATAAAAGCATGTAGTTACAGAACAGAAGGAACTGATTTTTCATCACTATTTATAACAATAGAAACAAGTTTTTGTCTTAGCTTTTCCCTAGAAAGTTCCTGGAAAATTTGTGACAGAGAATAACACTGAAAATCTTAGTTCCCAAAACATTTAGTACTTCTTATTTTATTCTTCAAAGCTCAGAAAATAAAACAAACAAACAAACAAATAAATGAGAAATAATGATGGTTTTGAGATGTGTTTTTTAAAAAGAGTGAGTTTTTTTGGACAAATTATAAATCTAGCCAGCATCCTCACATGTTTGTTTTGTAGATTATTCCTATGCACTGTTAAGTTTAAATACAGCTAGAAGTCAGTAACATAATTTCTTTGGTTGAAGAAAATATTCTGATGACAGAAAAGAGCAAATACACTCAAGTTACGGAGAGCTTATGATAGCACATTTTTATAATCTTCAAGACAGATGATGTTACAAAAGCTTAGTCTATAAAATAAAACACAAAGGACCCAACATTAAACAGGAAATGTTGTTACTCCAAGAATAAAATCTCATTAGTTTGCATATACCTTCCTTGTGATTGTTCACAATCATATGTTCAAATGTTGGCAATAACAAGAAACTATCAGTTAACAAAACTAACAGGCTGCACTATGGTGCTACCTACTTTTGGTCCTGCCTCTCTCTTACTCATGCAAATAGAATGCATTATTCTTCAACTGTATGCCTGGTCCTATTTTGGATTTGAGGAACAATTCTGCCTCTGGTTAGATGGATTATAAAGATCTCCGTATCCACAGTTCATTTGTAAAAAAACATTTCCCCGGCCAGGCGCAGTGGCTCACGCCTGTAATCCCAGCACTTTGGGAGGCTGAGGCGGGCAGATCATCTGAGGTCAGGAGTTTGAGACCAGCCTGGCCAACATGGCGAAACCCCATCTCTACTAAAAACATAAAAATTGGCCAGGCATGGTGGCAGGTGCCTGTAATCCCAGCTACTCAGGATGCTGAGACAGGAGAATCACTTGAACCCAGGAGGCGGAGGTTGCAGTGAGTCAAGATGGTGCCACTGCATGCCAAGCCTGGGCAACAAAGAGCGAGGCTCCGTCTCTAAATAAATAAATAAATAAATAAAAACGTTTCCACTGTTGCCAAATCCCTTTTTCTTTGTTGCCAACACAGCTCCCTAAGAAATGTAACCAAGGACATGACCCAGCCCACAGCACACTCTTTCCTTTGTCCCTATTTATCTTCATAAATTGACTCCATAGCATAGAAAGGAACGTAAAGGGTCTGTAGCTTTCTCAGTGAAGCCTAGAACCTCAAGCAGATTTAAAGTGATGAACTTTACCTTGGACACTGGACTAGTCTTCATTTAAATTATACTTTCTCAAGATTTACATGTCTTACTGTGTGAATCCCCTGAGCTTTTATACACACAATTCCTTCATACAAATCTCAATAGTAGAAACAAACTATCTGTTCTGTGTAAACAATGGCAAGATATCTGCATTCAATCCTCTTGGAAGCAATTTTTTATTACTGCTTATGTATTCATGTGACTAATATCTGTTAAATACAGAAAAGCTATTAGATCCAGAAGCAAAAATTGAATTACAGATTGACTATATAATTTGTAGTAATAGCTTATAAATGTAAATTTGTGCATACAAAAAAAAAAAGTACTGAAAAATAATGTCACAAAATTGTTAAAATTAGTTTGGAAATTATTTTTAGTCATAATATTTACTTATTTAAAAACCTGAAATACCTTTCTAATGAGGTAAGGGTATAACACTTAATAACTTTTTTTTTTTTTTTTGAGGCGGAGTCTCACTCTGTCTTGCCCAGGCTGGAGTACAGTGATGTGAAGTTGGCTCACTGCAGCCTCCACCTCCCGGGTTCAAGCGATTCTCCTGTTTCAGCCTCCCAAGTAGTTGGGACTACAGGCGCTTGCCACCACACCTGGCTAATTTTGTACTTTTAGTAGAGATGGGGTTTTACCATGTTGGCCAGGCTGAATTCCTGACCTCAGGTGATCCACCTGCCTCGGCCTTACAAAGTGCTGGGATTACAGGTGTGAGCCATGGCACCCAGTGATACTTAATAAGTTTTATAGCCTTTTAAAATAATATGTTTATAATAATGAGTTAAAATACATTTTAGCTTATTTAGCTATAATAATGTCCACAATATGTCTAAAATAGATGGAATTCATTTTATATCACAGATCCTCCATTCATGTTGATAAAATTTATAGTACACATAGACATAGCAGAAGTTAGTTTTGCTCATTTCAAAACTTGAATTTCAATATCAGGAGTTTATATGTTTGTTTTTGTTTGTTAATAATTTTTAAGAGATTACAGTCTCCAAAACAATTTTGTTACTGTTATTATTTTTCTTTTTGATATAACAATTAACATCTACCATAATGAATATGTATTCCTTGTTTTATATTTCATTTGTCTGTTTATCCATTTTTATAATGATCCAGCTGTACAAAATATCTGAATGACCCATGCTTAGTAGCAAATATATGTTGTCCATTGTATTTCTCAAATTAGCATTTCTATCAACAAATTTATTGTGGTAACCAAATGGGGTTGGAATAGGTATGTTTCTGAATGTGCAAATGTACTGCCCAGAGAATGGTATCACTTTTGGCCAAATGTCTTGTAAAGTGCCTTATTGATTTTGTTATATGAAACATTTGACATTCTGAAAAGAAATCAATAAGAGTTCCAAATAATTTAGATACTATCTCTCAAATCAATATTAATGTGTATTACTTTCCATTAGCTATTTTATGTGACAGTTTTAATTCTACATTTTGTGATTTCATTATTACTTATATAGTTGCTTATAAATACTAAAAAGAGCTCTCCTCCACACATTATTTTTAAACCATAACTAGTTAAATTGACTTTGGTTCTGACATGTAAAAGAATTAAAATAAGAACTTTTTCTGGTTTTTGACTTATATTTTAGTACATCTCTTTCAAAATAAGAGAATGACATATCTGTACATGTATAATTTCAAGTATTTTTAGTACCTTAAAGAAAATTTTAGAGTTCAGTAGCATTTGCAAGAGAAAGACAAATTAAAAGAAACCCAATTAATTAAAATCATACCTGATTTACTTTAAAAGGAACAAAATGCATTTTATTACTGTTTATTTATATTTAGTATTTAACAAGCATAATAATTGACTATGATTATCAAATATTTTTTCCATTAAGCAAAACAGAGTGCAATTGAGTTAGTACATACTTGTTTAATTAAGCAAAACAGAATGCAATGGTTAGTGCAGAAATATATGATCACTTGGGATTCGACTATTTTAAACATTATAGTCTTAGACAACTCATTATTCAAGGGTTAGTTTTCTAGGTCAATTCCTTGTAATTATTAAGCTATATTAACACATAACTTTAAAAGCATATGTAATTTTCTCAAATATGCATATTTAACATGTTTAGATAATTAAGACAAACTTATCAGGTCATATAATTTTAATATAAATCCCTGTCTAAGGATTAGCTCTCAGAAGAGGTTAATAGTGCCAGTTCACACATGAATAAATAAAAATTGATAAAAAGAAAAATCAATATTGATGTTTGTTTCTATAATGTATTCCTTTTAGTGAGTAATTAAGTAACATGGAATGGGGGCATGAAATTCCCCCATATCTAGATGTGAATCATAACAGTACTCTATAACCTCGGACAAGTCCTTTAGCTTTAGAAACCATGTTTTCTATTCTATAAATGTTGTTAATAATATTACTTTCCTCAGAGGGTCATTGTGGAGATTTAATAAAACAATGCAACATTAATTTCTTAGAAGATAGTCTGGTAAATGGCAAATTATTATTTTTAAATTATTTCGCTTTTTAAAGGAAAAACCTCTAATTATTTTTCACAATTTCAGAAATTGCTATTTCTGTTGTAATTATCTACCATAGCTTTCAAATTGGCTATTAATCATCAGATGATGAGCTTTCTTCTCAGGAATGATTTTCAAACAGAATGATAGAAATTTAAAGGTAGAGTCTTTATAAAGATGATAATATAGAAATCAAAACTACTTGTTAACATAATTGCTTGTATTATATACTTGTATCATATCAAAGATTTGGGATAGAGTTGGGGGGCAGTTGGGCTGAAGGTGGATTAACTGAGCCCAATTTCACCTCATCTTTGTTACCCAGATTCCTGGGAAAGATCAATTACTCTGGACACAAGGACCCCTTGCATAAAGTGGCTGCTTCAATTGCTCTGACCACAGCACTTTCACTGACTACAACTCTAGACGCAGTAACTATTTGGGCACACTAGAATAAACTGACAGGCACCTACTACTTCTTGTGAGTCTTTTCTTGCCCTTAGACAAAACTTATCTGATAATATGTTAACGTGTTTATGTGTGTAGATTAAATAGATAGGTACTAATAGATGACAAGGATAGTGAATGTAAAATTTTGTAACTTCCTAAGTATTTATTTCTTAATTTTTAAATTAAAGCTAAAAGTATCTGTTAGGTTAATCTGATTTTGCCTCAGTAAGCATATTTTCTGTGTATGTGTGTGCATATATGTGTTTTCCTTTTCTGTGAATCACAAATGTTTCTGAAAACTTCTAAATTAATTTTTAAAATATATATTTTCAGTATTCACTCACCAAATCTGTAACTTTAAAGTTTTAAGTGTAAACGGCCAAATTTCATTTTGAACTCTGAGAAGCCGGATATACTCTGAGCCTAAACGATTATGGAACAAAAATGTATGAGTCAAAGATGGCTAGAGTAATTGATGGATGAGAATAATAATTGATAGCAAGAAATGGGAAACTGCATAGGAATATTTAAATAGAAATACAAGAAGCAAATCACAAACAATATTTAATAAAAAATGACAAAAACACAGGAAATATATGAGCATTGTAGTATGGCCAACTACCATTCTTGTAGTCTGTATCCCTTTCATTGCATCTAAAGGAAATGACTTTAGTAGTAAAAAGCTCACATTTTTTCTTATGTTTAGGCTGTTAAAAACATCAGTTTTGGGAGCATACTTTTGACAGACTTTACTCATATCTATATTTTATCACAAACAATTTCTGGACTACGTGACATTTGTTAATAGTCTTGTCTCAATCACATGAGGTACTACCTTATATGTAGTCATACACTATGTTTTTAAATAATGAATTAAAATGGATTATCTGGGTATTTTATGGAGACCAGAAGGCTTCTATATAGGAATTCATAGATACACCTATATTTTATTAGTAAATGCTAAAATAATAAAAACAGAAAATCGCACTGGCTGTGTAATTACTCTAGTATGATTACGAGTTGACTGGGAGATGAGAGGCTTTAGATGCTAAACTTCCGCTAAGGCTGAAGCCTCTCTAAAGTTTCTGCTATAAGGAGAGATATGTGTTCTCATCATTTCACACTGGGAGAAATCCTCACTTGAACTGACACTTCAATACCTTTCAGTTGATTCTGTTGATTAGAACATTTCCTCACCCAGAGCCAAAATTTCTCTTTCTAGAACTCTTATCGAGTAACTCTAATCAAATTTTCCAACTACATCATCTGTATTTTGTGGGAATTAAAAGAACAAAATATAATTTAGATATTTGGAAATGTACAAAATTATGAAATATAAATGTCACTCATAATTTTTATTTAGAGATAACTAGATAATCACTGTTAAAATTTTGATGAATTTTTTCAGATTTGTATAAATTTGTATACAGATGAGAATATGCACACATACACACATAAATATATGCATTTTTTAAATTTAATATTATAAAAATAAACATTTCCGCATTGTATGTTTTGCGAATATGCTTTTAAGAATTGTGTAATTATCAGTAACATTGATACGAGATAGTTTCCATAGCTCATTTTCAATTTCCATTTCTGCTCATGCTGTTTCAGGACATAGCATCGCAGATAACTTTTGCTTAACAATTAGTTTTTTCAGAATAAGACATTGCTTCATTACACTGTAAACTCTATAACAAAAGTTCTTGTTGTATAACAGTTATTTCTTCAGGAAACTAGGAACATGTAATTCAATAGCATTTTGAATTTGACTTAAGGATATCGTCTAGTCTAATAAATAGATTGAAGGAAACAAATAGAATCAAATAGAATAAGAGATACAGGTTTGAGCGTTGGCAATAAAAAGATAAAATACAGAAATTATATTGGTATTGTGAGTTACAATCATTATTGTCTACTTTATGCACTTCCTGTAAATTTTGTGAAATAATAAATCTAATCTATGATAAATAATTGGTGGTGGTAACCTTTGTCTAAGTAAATTAAAACATTCAGCACATGTATTCTTTAGGATACTTTGGAAACAATCAATCAGCACATGTATTCTTTAGGATATTTTGGAAACAATCAATGAGATAATCATTATTTGTTTTCATAAAGATCTAAATGTATACTCTTAGATGAAAGTAGCTCCTGCTGAAACTATTTTTAAGCAGAAGAGGAATTAAACATTTCTGAACATCAAATAAATTTATAAATATTACTGAAAGGTAGTTTAATCATTTTAGTAAAACATTGTTTACTTGAAAAATAGTAGAAGGTTAGAATATATTCCTGCCAATCATACCACTGAATAAAAAAGCTTAATGATTAGATAGAGGGACCAACTTCCAAGTCTCGATAGCATATATCACAAAATATAAATGCATCACATATCTAATGGATGAAATATTACTGAATGCGAGAAAAATCAAATATTTTTCCACAAATATTTATTGAGTGTCATTACGTTTACACAATTATAATGTGTATTGGGTGGACTCAAAGGAGAGATTCATTTACTTACTAAATATACACATATATACACTTATATATATCCATAAAACTGACTTCAATGGGCTTATAAATTGCTCACCATACAAGAAAAGAGATACTTCCAAAATATATTAAAGAATAGATTTTTCGTTGATTTTCTTGAATTTTCTATGGAGAAAATGTTGCTTTGAGCAAAATTTCTAGGAATTCCAATTTTATTTTCATTAAAAACATTTTCTAGTAAAGAACTCTTCTAATTCTTCCATTAAATCTATCATAATATAATTACCTACTTTGGTTGTTTGACGAGGTCTCCACCTTTTAAACCACTGAGTCCACCTTGTTTCTATCATAATCTTTGTCCACTAGTTAAGTTACCTCAAATCCTTGTTTAGGTTGTCTGTTTAGGTTTTTGGGTAGCGGTGGTTTGGATGATATTGAAAGGAAAGATTATTGTTTTCCTGACTTTGGGAGACAATGTGTTTCAATGAACTCTATCCAAGGCTGCAAGATTGGAATGATAACTTCTTATTTGTGTTCTAAAGAGATATACTTCCTTCAATCCCAGGCACCTTCAGGCAGTTTCTGACCTGGCCTCTTAGCTTCAAGTTTCACTAGGGAAGGGTTCTTTCTTCCCCTAAGCTGGTAAGTCCTGGAATTCCCTCCAGCTTTACACCCTGGAGGTCTGTACAGGCACTCCAACCTCAGTAAGTGCTTAGGACAGCCTAGTTGCATAGCCTTAGCAACTACAACAAATCTTTCTTATGGCAATTCAATTACATTATTATTTAGAAACAGTGTAAGGTGAGAAGATTTCCATTTATTTAGACTGACGGTGAATCTTAGTTGGTAATCTCATCGCACATCAAGTTTTGCTTGAGAAAGCCACAGAAGGGAAAAATAAAAAAAGCTTTAATTATTGACACACAGACGAACAAATTTACATTTCAATTTGCCATGCTTGCTATAAGCTGTGAATAAATGAGAAAGGATTCTCCTTCCTGGGGAAACAATAAACTTTTTCAAGAAAGATATTTACTTGAAAACACTTAAACAGAACTGAGATTTATGTGGGTCTGCTAGGACTCAGAAATTCTGCAGAAGCATTACAAGGCAGGATTAAAGAAAATGAAGTAACAAAAGACTGAAAGTAAAGAAATTTATCTGGCTTACCTAAAATGAATGATTTTTTTCTTTGATAATTTTGTACAACTTTATTATTATGAATAACTTTGAACTCTTGATGTCAAAAAAATCCTAGAATATAAGCACTAGATAAATAGTGATATGATAGAAAAAAATTAAATGTGTGACTGTTAGAAGAGAGAATTTCTTTGTCTAGCACTGTAGTCTTTTTACTGCTTTAAAAGCTGGTCTATTTTACTGTTATATTTTTCCTGTCTTTAAAACAACGCCTGGTATTGACATTAGTTTAGTCTAAAACATTGTGGTCAATAATTAAATCAATAGTCAAAATCAAAGATAATCTTTTTAATGAACAGTACATTTAGATAAATGCTTTTCTTCCATGTATACATCAGAATATTATAAAGTAGTGGGGTTTAATATTGGTTTCATAAGTTCTATACCAAACATACTGATTTTATTCCATTCACTTAAATATCTACCTTTACATTTTTCACAATAATAATAAAGCAACAAAATTGATTACTCTTTATGGTGCAGACACTATTCTAAGGGCATAACATATACTTATTCAAACAACTCTGTGAAGTAGATGCTACCATTATCTTTTTATCGCAGATATGGAAACTCAGGTGCAAAGAGATTAAGTAACATACACAAGTTCACATGGTTCACAGAATTGAGATTTATTTTGATTTTTATTATAAGTTCCTATTGCCTAGTTGTATTAAGCCCAGCATTAATTAGCTATTCTACCTGATGCTCTCCCTCTTCCCCACCTCCATTATGCAGCCATAAAAAGGAATAAGATCATGTCTTTTCCAGGGACATGAATGGAGCTGGAGGCCATTATCCCCGACAAACAAACACAGGATGCTGGAGATGCAGCAAGGAAGACAGCTATATTCATTGCTCCAAAGTACTTATGAGAACAGACTCAAAATTAACATGTGAACAAATAGGTAAGATAATAACAATGCTAAGTTCATAGAGGGAATAATACAGAGGATATAACAGAGAACTATTTGAAGGTATCTAAACGGCAGAAGGGAATTCTCACTGAAGCATTTTTTTTTTTATGAAGTGACATTTAATCTAAGATCTAAGTAACAATAGGAGGACAGTCTTTTCAAATGACTTGGAAAAGCATTGCAAGCAGAAAGTAAAATGTATATTAATAACATTTTTAAATGCCTGATATATTTGAAAAATAATAGAAAAAAAACTGATGTGGTTAATACTAATGAATGAGGAGTCTTAATGAATGAAGCAAGATGCTACATCAGGTAAGGTCTTGTAGACAACAGTTAAGAGGGTGGAACATCCTTTAATTCAATAATAAGCCATTGGAGGGTTTTAAGCAAGATCTTACATTAACCTGATTTACGTTTTTAGAAGATGACACGTGATCATAATTCAAAACTCAGCTTACTACAGGAGACAGGCTTGTAGCCTAATGAGTCAAGTGGGTTTGATGTACACAAAGGGCTGTAATAAACTGGAGGGCACATTCTCTTTCTAAAGACAATCAAATTAATTTAAGTAAAACATCTCCCGGCCGGGCGCGGTGGCTCAAGCCTGTAATCCCAGCACTTTGGGAGGCCGAGACGGGCAGATCACGAGGTCAGGAGATCGAGACCATCTTGGCTAACCGGGTGAAACCCCATCTCTACTAAAAAGTACAAAAAAAACTAGCCGGGCGAGGTGGCGGGCGCCTGCAGTTCCAGCTACTCGGGAGGCTGAGGCAGGAGAATGGCGTAAACTCGGGAGGCGGAGCTTGCAGTGAGCTGAGATCCGGCCACTATACTCCAGCCTGGGCGACAGAGAGAGACTCCGTCTCAAAAAAAATAAAATAAAATAAAATAAAATCTCCCAGCTAGGTATGGCCTTCACACATGCAGTTTGTGATAATTCTCTAGTTGTTTAGAAAACGAGTACTGTAGGAGGCTATTTCAATAATGTAGGCAGAAGATGATGCAATCTTGGCAAATTGTTGGCAGTAGAGGTAGTAACTGTGAGTATTTTAGTTACAGTTTGAAGTTGGAACCAGTAAAACTTAGACAAGATGTGGAGAGAGAGGAAAATAATGTAAATAAGCTTAACTCCAAGGCTTTTGGACTGAGTATCTGGCTGATGATATCATTTTCTAAGATTGAAAATGATGGAGAAGAAACAGCTTTGAAGATCATTTCATTTTGGAGATGTTATATTTCAGGTAACAATCAAATTTTCAAGAAGACATTTCAAGCAGTTCAAGACATAGATGTGTCTAGAGGTCAGAGGAGATGCCAGTGCTAGAATATACCTTGCGAACATGCCTTTGGAAATATTGTTTATGCAGTGGGACCAGATGAGATCCTCTGAGGAGACAGAGTTGATACCAAGAACTCCAGCACTGACAGGAAACCTAGAGGAGGTGTGTGCAGAAAGGGAGACTGGAAAGGAGAAGCCAGGGATTAGGAAAAACAAACAAACAGTAAAATCAGAGGTAAGAAATCAAGAAAAGAGAACATTTTTAAGAATAAGGAGCAGTCAAACTTAATACAAGATTTGGATAATCTCCTATAGTGAAAACCAAGAAGTACCAATGGATTTGGCAACACAGTGATTTCTGGCAACTTTGACAATAGCAGTTACAGTTGAGTGGAGAGGACCCAAGTTAGAAAGATGTGTTCTGAAAAGTGAAAAGACGATGATATACAGATATACAGATACAGGATATACAGATAGAGAGTACACCCATCTATTTAAGAAATTTTGTTGGAAGAGGAGGAGAGAAATGAGGAATCATTGGAAGGGGATTTATGGTCAAAGAGAAGTTTTATTTTGTCTTTTTTTTAACAAAGTAATGCTGAAATTGTGTTTTTACAGAATAAGATCAGAACATTAGAATATTGGACAAGGAAAAAATTTTACATAACAAAACAAGGACTGACATTGTTAAGGTGAGAGGGAACGTATAAGGAGCACACAGAACAGAAATTATTTTGAGAGCTGTGGGGATATTTCTGCTTGTGTAACGAGAAAAATAAACATTTATGTATTTACTCATAATGGTATATTTGGTGGTGGAAGATGAGGGAGTCTGTTTAAATTGCTTCCATTATCTCAATGTGATATAAAGACATGGTCATCAAATGAGGTAGGTAGAGGCCACTGGATAATTTAGAAGAGGAGATTTTGTGAAATCACCCTTCTAGTGTGTGGGGAAGTAGATTTGCTGGGGAAGTGTGGTAGGATTGTCATGAAGTATTCTTTTGAGCATTCTGGTAATGAATTCAAGTGAGACATGTCCACATGGTTTTATGGTTTTTCTCTACCATTTTAGATGGCCCTGTGCACTAAATAAAAGCAGATTCTTGGGTTGACCTGGTATATTAGTTTCCTAGGGATGTCATAACAAAGGACCACAAACTATGAGATATGAACCAACATAAATTCATTGTCTCTCAGTTCTGGGGGCCAGAAGTGAAAAATCAAGGTGGAAGTGGTGCCATGCTCCCTCTGAAAACTTCAGGGCATCCTATTCTTGCCTCTTTTTTAGCAACTGTTGCTGATTTAAAGCTTGCAGATGCATAAATCCAGTCTCTACCTTTGCAGTCATACAGCATTGTCCCTGCATGTCTCTGTCTTCACGTGGCTACCTTCTTATAAGGGCACTAGTTATATTGGACTGGGGCCCACTTCACTCCAGTATGACCTCATTTTAAATTATGACACTTGCAACTTATCTGTTTCCAAATAAGTTCATGCTCTGAGGTTCAGAGGTCTAGCACTTCAAAACATCTTCTTTGAGGGGAAGACAATTCAGTCCATAACTTCAGAGTTGGTGTTTTTGCCAGATAAGACTGAAGGAGAAGGAAAAAGTTAAGCACTTTCTTGATGTAATGCCAAGAAAGTCAGGTGTGTTTTCAGAACACCCTTTCCTCACTTATACAATGCGAACTTTAGCCTCAATGATCTTTTGTGTACATTCCAACCTTAATATTATATGATGTGTCCTTCTGAATTCTAAACTTAAACTTTATTTTAGTGTTAGGGTGATAAATGTTACTTAGCATTTTAGATAATGTGAGATGTTTTAAAGTTTTTCTTCTTGATCTACTTACACAACACAAAATAAAACGAACATGTAGATTTAACTATTTTAGGAAGATTTCAAAACTAAAGGTGATCACTGGGATCTCAGGGTTCTAAAATATTTAGTCTGTGCATATAAATTCACAGCTATTCATCATATTATTAATGTTACATCATGTAGAATAAAGAAATCCTGAGAGGAAATAAAACAAGTGGCTAAATTTGAGATCTGTAGACTAATTGCAGCTTACTATAGGATTGACACTACTAAGCTTATCTGTATATGAAACAAGAAATAATATCCTGCAGCTCACTGATGGATGCAATTAGTGGCTCTTTAGGAATGTCACTCAATTATTATATAGAACTAAAATAGTTTATTATTATAATTTTTATGATTTCAACATCTATACAGTTAGAAAACAAAATGTTGCAGCTCAAAAAGCACATCAAATGCTGGGATGGCACTTATTTTTCAAAGGCTGTACCTTACTTCTAGTTCTGCTTTTAATTTTAAATTATCTAGCTTGCTGAATATCTTCATTCTGCAGGATTTTATTAAGCCTTTTGGATTAACATATTGCCTTTCATCTCAGGAAAAAATGCGTGCGTGCTTTTTGATAGATCTGTTATTCAAATGACAATGCTATTTGGTTTACTACATTGCGTACAACTTATATTTCAAAATATTATAAAACATTTTCATTGAAATGTAACAGAAAATTAAAAAAGCAAGGTAAGTGCTTTTTCTGTCCACACAAAAAAAGTGAAATAGGTATTTTCTACAGAATAAGAAAGATTCATTTTATTCTTCAAGCCCTCTAGTAATCTTTAAGACCAAACACCTTAACAAATGGAATTAAAATGCTTACATATAATTACTAAACCTTTCAAAATGAAAATTATGCCTCTGTTTTAATTTTTAAAATATGATTATTATAAAGATAATACAAACACATGAGAAAAATGCAGAATCTAAATGGTTTCTGTGTCTTGTATGACTGCTATAACCTAGGTCAATCTCAATTCCCCTTTTCTCTATTTAATTGACTAAAGAAAACTTCAAATACGTATTTTGAAACAAAGAACACTAGTGTAGCATCTGATTTTTGCATTTCATTGTTTCCTAGGCTGCCCTAGAGACCAATCTGCATGAAACTCCTAAGTTTTATTTGACCTTTATTATGTGATACATTTGTGAAGTGCAGGTTGCTACCTCTGCTCATCTACTCACAGATACTTATTGTCATACTTATGCAAACCTTTAAAAGTATAACTAAAAGAACATATACATTTTTATTATATATGTACTTTTATCATTACATATGAATAATATATAAAGCAATGGATTAGAATTATTATTGTAAGCTGTTTATTACATGTGTACAATAAATAACCACTATTGTAATTAGCATAATTAAGATACTTTTCTGAAAGTATTATTGTATATAAGAATATTTAATATAGGGTTCTTACTAAGAGTTTACATTCTAGTTGAGGAAAAAGCAATAAATTGCTATAAAACTGTGATTTTGGTCTCAGACACAGAGCTAAATTCAGATCCTGATTTTAATCATTTGCTGTCGGTGAGACACTGGGTTTTGTAGTTTTCAGGAAAAATCCACATTAAACTAGCTCAAACATAAAGGAAATTATTAATTCAAACATTTCTTAGGGGTAAGATTTGTTTTATTAACTACTCAATCTAGGAGCTCAAAAACGTTAGGCAAAGTTCTGTTTCATGACACGTGTATTAGTTCTGATGGATTTCATTCTGCATGTGGTTTTCTCTTCGATGTCCAGCAAAATGGTTACTAGGAGTTTTAACATATAGTGTTAAAGTATAAGACAGTGTAGTGTACATGTAAGATAAAAATGTTGAGCTATCTCTCACTATCTTCATTTCATATCTGAGAGAAGTCTGGTTAGCCTCATGACGGGGGTTCACATGACTTCCCATGTGGCAGGAGGGTATTGATATTCATGATGGAGTGCTTAGTGGAATCAGAGAGGGGACATCACCAGAGGAAACATAGTTGTCGTTAGTGAACAAAAGGACAAGATATGAAAGAAGTGATGAGAATTTAAAAATAACAGAAGTCCAACTACATGCTTCCATTTTAGCTTTTTAGCATTTTTTTTTTTTTTTTTCTGAGACAGAGTCTTACCCTGTTATCCAGGCTGGAGTGCAGTGGTGTGATCTCAGCTTACTGCAACCTCCACCTCCCAGGTTCAAGCAATTCTCCTGCCTCAGTCTCCCGAGTAGCTACAACTACGGGAGAGCGCCATCACACCCAGCTAATTTTTTCTATTTTTAGTAGAGACAGGGTTTCACCATGTTGGCCAGGCTAGTCTTGAACTCCCCACATCAAATGATCACCCACCTCGGCCTCCTAAAGTGGCAGGATTACAGACATGAGCCACCATGCCTGGCCTAGCTTTATAACTTTAAAATATCAGTAATAATATCTATGTGACTAACATAAATGTATGTGAAGTGTTAACTCACTACATGGGACTTAGTTAATGCTCATTAATGACATATATAATGTATATTATATAAAATAATTGCATATTATAGCTATAATATTTTTTATTTTATACAGAATATATTATTTATAATAATACATTATTTCAATTATTGTTAGATTATAATTGTTACATCATAATAATTGCTAATATATTTTAAAAGTGACTATTAATACTGACTTAATGCATATAAATATGTACCAAGCAATTGTGCTTGGCGATGGAGAAATAAAAACAAATCACAGTTCCTTTCTTTGCAACATTAGACTAATTGGATATATTTTTCTATTTGTGTACACATACAGATATCCTTGAGCATGGGGGAAGGGAGACAGATAAACAGGCACTTAACAAGAGGACATTGTGCAAGATGCTGTATTTGACCCGTAACAGTTATATGGAAATTCAGAAAGATACTTTGATTCTAAAACTCTAGACCAAGGACATCTTCAAAGTGAAGACAATTAAGTGGAACTTCAACTACACACAAGAATATTTTAGGTAGAGACAGTGGGAAGGATATATCAGCATAAGCAATAGCTAGAGGTTTGAATGGGTGTGGCATGTTTAGAAAACTAAGAGCATGTATTAGTTTTCTATTGCTTCATGGAGTAATCACCACAAAAAAAATAATTTATTTTATTCTCTTTTATTTTAGAGATAGGGTCTTGCTATATTGCACAGGCTGGCTTCAAGTTCCCGTGCACAAGTCATCCTCCTGCCTCAGCCTCCCAGGTAGCTTGGATTAAAGGTATGGACAATTAACTTGGCTCACTACAATTTTAGCAACTTAAAGCAAGACACATTTTTTAAAAAAATGTTCTTTCTCATGTTTCCATGGGGTTGGTATCTGGTCATGATTTAACTAGCCCCTCAGGTCATGATCTCCCAAGGCTAGAATCAACAGGCCAAGATTAACAGTAACTGAATTTTTGCTAAGATATTTGAACATTATTTTCTAGGAAGCTGAGTATCACTGAGAATGTTTAAGCAGATAAATCCTTAAGTAAGAGGACTTGACACTACCTTTTGAGATGCACTCTCATCTGGATGCTGGACTGAGGAGGAATCCATTTCCAAGCTTATTTGGGTCATTGGAGGAATTTATTTTCTGTGGCTGTTCAACTGTGGGCCCCATTTTCCTGCTGGTTATTGGCCAGGAGCTACTGTCCACTCCTTGACACAGCCCACATTCCTTGCCAAGAAGCCCTCTTCATTGGCCCTCTCACAATATGGCAGCTTCCTTCTTGAGAGCCAAAAGGGAGAGTCTCTCTCCAGTCTGGTGGATGGAACCTTCTGTAATGTAACATAACAATTAAGGTGACTTCTCATCACTTTTGCCATGTAACACAATCTAATGAAAGCTCGGACATCCCATCATAGTTGCGTATTATTGTTTAAGAGCAATTCACAGATTTAGCCTCACTCAAGAAGAGGTAATTATATAAAAGCATGGATCATTTGAAATCATCTTGAAATATGTTTACTGTAGAGCAATCCAAGTACAAAGTTTGAGAAGAATTGGTTATGAGACTAGAGAAAAAACAAACAGAAGCCATATTATGGAAGGTCTTGAATTTTTACTAAAAGCTTCCATCATTATTTTCTAGGAAACTGAGTATCACTGAGAATGTTTAAGCAGGTAGAGTGACATAGCTATATCTGTGTTTGGGAAAGATGACACTGCAGAGAAAATGAAGAATGAATTGGAGTAGGGATTAAGGAGAGGCAGAAAGTTAAAGTAAAATACAGGGGTCCATACAGAATATACTGAGCCTAAATATCACAAAATCTTCACATTTAATAAATAATATTTCCTTTAGATGTTTATATTTTATATTAAAGTAGATTATTACTGATATATTGAAAACATTTTATTTAATAAAGACAAAGTTTAGAATTATTTGAACATTCTGGCTCAGCATGGGTTCCCTTTGACTCTGATTATCAGCAGTACACATATTGAACCCACTTGTATTTCCTGTCTTTAAACTTGGGGAATTATTTTGCAACTGAAGATACTTTACCTTTGAAATTCAGGATTAAACACAAATATTGTATGTGAATTGCCACATTGCTCCTTTAATTCAGATAACATTTCATTTTCCCTTCAAAGGCTAATATTCTTTTGTTTTGCATATGCTGTGAGGCCTAATGCTGACAGCAAAGTTGAATACTAAAACCATCTGTCAGGACCCAGGGGATTTTGCCATTATTCACTGCTTCCTCATGGTGTAAGGTCAATAATACAACAAGGTATATTTCAATAAATATGCAGTGAGAAGATAAATTGTCTCAAAGTAGGAACTACCAGCTGTCAATACAATTAATGACAAAAGAGCAGAGAAGTGGCCTTGAGGGAATACAGACCCATTTGGGAATTGATTTCCATGGGTTCTGAGCTTTATATCTTTTAGCAGAAAAGAAACGTGTTAAAAGCAGAATCTTTTAAAAATATTGTCATTCCAGACAAGATCTCTCAAACACCATTGTTGACTGATAGAATTACAGGATGGGATACATACACAAACACACACACACACACACACACACACACACACACATATATATATATATATATTTTTTTTTCTACAAATAGAAAAGTAACTCACTGTGTTTAAAAGGAACAAAGAAAAGAAAAATGTCTTCAGC